>NC_142941.1:46262636-46295136 GCF_046866305.1 Octopus bimaculoides | reverse complement strand
TTTGCACCTAAATTAGAATCCATTATTATTCTTTGCACTTTACGTAACAAATCCCACCGAGGTTATTTTTACATCATCCTTATGGGGCCGATAAAATAAAGTACCAGCCTTGTGTTGGGGATCAGTGTAATCGACTTGCCCACTTCCTTCAAAATTGCTGGCCGTTTGCCAAAATTAGAAAGAATTTATTTTTTCCGGCTCTTTAAGTTCTGAATTCAGTTATCGTCAAGGTCAATTTTAGCTTTCATCCATTCGAAATCAATAAAATAACTGCCATTACACATGTTTTTTTTTTTATGTAAGTTTTCAGTTTTAAAGTTTTGTCGGTCCCTTTTCTGGAATTACTAAAGTTACGGGGACATAAAGAAACCAAAGTGGTGTGGGGGATAACGAACACACTCACAGGCACCACCACCCCACCACCCCCCACACACACACTTACATATTGGCAGAGAGATATACGACGGGCTTCCACACAGTTGCTGTCTACCAAACTCACTCACAATTACTCGAACGAGGCTATATGAAAGACACTTGCCTAGAGCACTGCGCCGTGGGACTGAACCTGAAACCACACGGTTGCAAAATAAACTTCTTAACCACACAAACATGTCTGCGCCAGGATGATAAGTACATATTGTGTTAGTCTCGTTTTAGGTATAGTGTTTAGCTGAAAAACATTCATGTATTATGGAACCAACTATATTGCTTTCAGCTTTCTTTATATTTTCCCTACTGTATTTGATGGATTAAAGAGTAAAATCCAGCCTCTATGTTGGTTGGCAATATTCCTATTTATCGACAAACAATTTCCTACGCTCCACTAAAGCACACATTCTTTTTTCCTCCTGCGCAGAACGATACGGTTTTTATTTATATGGTATCGTTAAGTTTTATTACAGCTGGATTTGTCTTGTTCTTGGTGTCATTATATTTGTGAACTTTCAACATTATGATTAGTCAGTCGTACGGAACCAAAGCAAATAGTTTTCTGTGATCTGGAGTTTTCCGGCACATGATTGGTTCTTGTTGCCTGTTTACATCATCCACTAACATAGTTTTAATAAGGAGCTGATCAATTATTTTGCATGATTTGGGTTTGCTCTAGTTCTGCTCAATAGGAAGTAAAATTTGCATTTTGTAAATGCTCACTCAATGTAATGAACAATATTTTTGAAGAGCAGTTTGTAAATAAAGAAGAGAAAAGTGATGGGTTAACAATACTATCTGATAAATCCTTTTATGGACCATTATTAAGAGTTTTGAAGGCGGTGAGGTGACGGAATCGTTAGCATGCCGGGCAAAATGCTTAGCGGCATTTCATCCGTTTTTACGTTCTGAGATCAAATTCCCCCCGAGGTCGACTTTACCTTTCATCCTTTCGGAGTCGATAAAATAAGTACCAGTTGTGTTCTGAGGTCGATGTAATCGACTGTCCCCTTCCCCGAAATTTAATGTCTTGTGCCTATACCAGGAAGGATTATGAAGAGTTTTGTATAAAAAAAAAAACATATAAGTATTTATTTATTTATTATGCGCCCTTTTAAAGCCTAGCCAGGCTTTCCCGGTTTCTATGGCGTATGTGTTGCCCAGCTGGACGGGACGCCAGTCCATCGCAGCATTACTCAAGAAACAGGAAGAAAGAGTGAGAGAAAGTTGGGGCGAAAGAGTACAACAGGGGTCACCACCACCCACTGCCGGAGCCTCGTGGAGCTTTAAGGTGTTTTCACTCAATAAACACACACAACGCCCGGTGTGGGAATCGAAACCACGATCCTCCGATCCTAATCACTGGGCCATTGCGCCTCCACATAAGTATTTGTTTGTGAGATTCAAAGTTGATTTTATCTGGTTTTGAAATATGTTAAATCATAGTCCATATCAATAGTTTGAACAGCAGGGTTGTTTCAATTCTAAGAAATCTTATATTTTAATGCAATATTGGCAACAGATGGACTCCTGTCCATAAGTAGCTGATAAAGGTGTTCACTATGGGCCGAGGACTTTTGTTTGCCATTAAGCTACTGATGGCGTTTAGATAGGCTTTTTGTCATATTTTGATTTTTGCTTTCAGACATGGCAGTGTAGTTAAAAAACTTATATGCTAATTTTACGAGCAGGTAAATCGGTTGATCAAACAATGAGTTGTTCACCACATGGTTTCGGATTCAATCCCATTGCACAACATCTTGGGCAAGTGTCTTCTACTGGTCAAATCTATGCCTCGTGAGCGTGAATTTGGTACACAGAAACTGAGTAGAAGCTTGTGTGTATATATACATGATTCAGTGGTTAGAGCATCGGGCTTATATTTGTGGGGTTGTGAGTTCGATTCCCGTACAGGACTGTTGTGTTCTTGAGCAAGACACTATTTCACGTTGCTCCGTTCACTCACCTGTAGAAATGGGTTGCGATGTCACTTGGTGCCAAGCTGTATCGGCCTTTACTTTTCCCTTGGACATCAGTGGGGTGGAGAAGGGAGACTGGTGTGTATGGATGACTGCTGGTCTCCCACAAACAACACTGCCCGAACTTTTACCTCGGACGGGAACTTTCTAGGTGCAATGCCATGGTCATTCGTGTGTGTGTATGTATACATATATATATATATATATATATATATATTATTATATATTATTATGATTGACCGTTGACTGAACACTATTCAATTTTTTTTCTCTGTGTTTTTCTCCTTGTCTCCGTATTCTTTCTGTTGAAGAGCGTAGCTCGAAACGTCAAAGACTTTCCGTATTCCTGAGCGTCATACTAATACATCCTTTTGTTATTTACACCACCTGTCTTCGTCTGTTGTTGTTTTTTCGTACATTCTCCCATATATATATATATATATATATATATATATATATATATATATATATATATATATATATATAATATGTGTCAATTAGCTGGTTGTCATACTAAAATTACTGATGAGATGCCGGAGCAGACTTCAGCCCCGGCATCCGGAAATCTGAGTTTTATTATGACAACCAACTAATTGTCACATATTATATTTATAGATAAATTCCCCTGTTTTACATAATACCGAGGTCTCATTAATTCTTTTGTTCTCATACTATTATTATTAATATATATATATATATATATATAAGAGGAAAGAACAACAGGGGCGTTCAGGATACGCGTGTCTGTGGGTCATTTAGCCACTTGCACGTTAATTTCACAAGTAGGATGTTCCGTTGGTTGAATCAACTGGAACCCTCGCCGTCGTACCCGACGGATTACAGGTTTTTAATATCTTATTACCGCATATTTCTCTAACCATCGGCTATTTTTTCTGTATTCTTTCTCGAAAATGGCTTCTTTAGGAAGCAAAATTAAATGTTATTACCATGTATCGTTCAGTAGAATTTCAAAAGCGTTGCTTTGAAAGAGTCTAATGCTATACTAATACTGTGCGTTTTAAATCTATTAAACCAGGATACTCTTTGTTTTAAAGGATTCTAATATTTACAAAGGTAATTTCTTCAACGTTTTTATGCTCTGCTTACTTATCTCATGATTAAAATTCTTATTATTTTCTTTGAAGGATAAACAAGTGTGAGCTTCCGCTACGTAAAAGTATCGTTTCTGTGATTTAATTTAGCTTTCCAATTTTCTAGGATATCTTCTGTAACAATATATTGTTTATTTAACTTCTTATTTTCAACAGCTAGGAGAATACAATCACAGTCGTAAGAAAACGATTTGAACACATATTATTGAGAATTAATATCGTTTGAAATCGAATTTTCCCCAGTCATTGCTTATAACATCCCATAATCTGCTTTGATATTTAAGATTGCCATTTCAAAGATTGTTATTATTCATCGGAGTCGATGTAGTCTGTTCGAATTATTAAATAAGTTATACACCATGTTTGTTATGTATCATCTACTTAGATCGCAGAATCTTTATGAGATGGTGCAGTGGAGGCTCGTGATTTTGTGGTTAGGGTATTCAAGTCACGATCTCACGATGGTGAGTTCAATTCCCGGCGGCTCGTTGGCACTCAGCTGGCAAAAATGAGTAGTACTTGTATTTCAAACATTCTGCGTCACAGTGAATCTCCCTGAGAACTCCGTTAAAGGTATGTGTGTCTGTAGTATACTCAGCCACTTGCACGTAAATTTCTCGAACAGGCTGTTTCGTTGATCTGATCAACTGGAATTCTTATCGTCGTAACCGACGGAGTGCCGGTCAAATGAGACGTCGCTCTTCTCTACTAACAGTAGATCTTATCCTTTTTCGTTCACAGTATCCAATTCTGTTCAAATGTTCTACTAAACTGGTGTAGTTTCGCATGCTAATTACGAAAACCACATTCGTTTTATTTTAATTTAGAAGCCCGCTTTTTAACTACATGGTTTCGGGTTCACCCCCGAATAGACCAATGCCTTGTGGGTGAATTTGGGGGATGGAAACTGTGTGGAAGTCCGTTACATATATATATATACATATATATATATATATATATATATATATATATATATATATATATATATATATATATATATATATATATATGTATGTATGTATGTATGTATGTATGTATGTATGTATGTGTGTATTATGTATGTATGTGTGGGATGATGTGTATGTACGTGTTTGTGTGTCTTTGTATTTGTTTCACACCACCGCTTGACAAAAGGTGTAGGTTTGTTTACGTCGAGGTTCGGCAGATAGAAACAGACAGAATAAGTACTAGACTTGGAAATAAGTACTGGAGGCGATTTACTGGACTAAATCCTTCAAGGTGATACCCCACTGTGGCCACAGTCCGATGACTGAAACAAGTAAAAAAAATTTTAATTAATTAATCTGTCTTGTGGATATGTGTGTAAATAAATTTTACAGGGAGCGATTTTGCGTTCTGTCCCACTGCACTGCACCTTGAGCTGGTGTCTTCTGCTATAGCCTCGACCCAACCAACGCTTTGTGCGTGAATTTGGTAGAAGGAAACTGTGTTGAAGCCCGCCATGTCTGTGTGTGCGCGTGTTTGTGTTTGTGTTTGTCCCGAACAATCGCTTGACAGCCAATGTTGGTTTGTTCACGTCTCCGTAAATCAGCAGTTCGGTAAAGAGACCAATAGAGTAAGAGATTTAGAAAAATTATAAGACCGATGTCTTTGACTAAAAACAAAAATTCAAGACAGTGTCCCAGCATGGCCAGAGTCCAATGACTGAAATAAGTGGGGGGGGGGGAGATAAGAGACATATTTATTAGACCTAAGCATATAAATTTATGTAGAGACTTATCTACACAGCAGTGTAGTTAATGAATTAATATGTGCCGCCAGTAAATTAGCAGAGATACAAATGGTTAGAAGTGGTTTGTGTTGGTAATTGCATTTTAAATAATTAGCCGTAAACCACGCTTTCTCCCTGGAAATAAACATTTATTATGAGTTTACAGATACCTGACGAAACTAGTTGAGCTGTTTTCCACTTTTTTACAGGCAGAGCCCTGCTGCTAAACTAGAGTCTATTTTGCACGGTAAAGCTAAATTTGTTTACTTGGCACACGCAGTGATGTGGGGAGCCTCTGGGTAGAGAGAATAACTTTGGTGTCCAGCACATTGTTTCAGTATTGTAGGGTTCACACTCACTCGCTAAGTCTTTCGTGTGCCGGCTCCAAGCGTCACACCCCAGTACACCGCCTCAGCTGGAAGGGTAAAGCATATGAAAGGGTGGTGTTAACACTGGGTGAGCGGAGGAGTTTCAAAAAACATCAACGAGATCAATGTAGCGATTCACGCTACACTTCGTGGACCTCAACTAGCAGTCAACAGAAACAGCTCCTGCTTAGTGCTTCTTTCTTAAAAGCAAGCTAAGCTTTAGGTGAACGTCCTGTCTCTAGAAGAAAACTATTCAAAGTGCAAAAGCATCGCAGCAGTCAGGACAAAGGTTGTCTCCTGCTGAAGACGGTCAGCTAGGTCTGTTGAACCGATTCAGGCAGTTTCTCAGAGAATGGAACGCTACACTGAGGATGACTACTGACTGATCCTACTGGAGTATGCGTCACCCAACACGGGAACCCCCTACATCTAAGTAAATAAAGCACTTAGGAAAATTTATTTAAGAATTATAAACCATGTTATTTGTTTGAATTGTTATTCTCATCAGTCACATTATCGATACAGTTTTTTTTCTCTATCACCATTATTTTTATCATCTTATCGTATCTATCATCATCTTTTTCCTTCGTGATATTCATATTTTTTCATATCATTCATACTTTACATTTTTAGATTTAAACTTTAGATTTTAGCAAATGTCAAGAATTGTTGTGTCATTTAGTGCTGTCTTACAACTAACTGAAAGTATACTTTTTTATGTATATCAGATATTGTTATTATTATTATCTATTTTCGCATTTTGTTACTCTATTACTTGTTTCAGTGATTTGACTGTACTGCACTGTTGGGGCACCACATTAAAGTATTTAGTCGAAAAAAAAAATCGACCCCAGTACTTATTCTTTTTTTAAGTCTCGTACTTACTGTATTGGTGCCGTTCGTCGAACCCCTGTGTTAGGAGAGCACAAACAAACACCGGTCGCCAGTGGGTGAACAAACCCAAAAATACGCACGCGCTCGCACACACACGTAATTCTGTAGAGTTTCCGTCTACTAAATCCATCCACAAGGAATTGGTCGGGCCAAGGATACAGTAGAAAACTCTTGCCTAATGTACCGCACATTGGGACTGAACCTGAAACCGTGTAGTTACGAAATAAACTTCTTAAGCACACAGCCGTGCCTACGCTTATTAAATTTCAAAATTCAAATCAGTTAAATTTAGAATGTCGACTTTGGATATTTATGCTTACGGTATCAATGTATTGACTACCTGTATGATGGTGGAGCTTATTACTGCAGCTTCTAGAAGCATCTGGAAACGTTTAAGTTCATTTCTTCCTTTTCATCTTGCTATCTGCCTTATTGATGTTAAAGTCTTTTCTTGTGTTCTTCTTTGAAAAGACAAGCGAACTATGTGTTTGCTCCATAATACCGTTTTGATGGCTAATTTGCACGTAGCAAATTGACTTCAATTTCTGATTTCGTTTTTGTATTTGTTAGAGATAATTGTTGATGTTGACTCGTCATAGGTGACCTTGGATTAAATAAGCTCACCATCCAACAACATCTACTACTACTGCTGTTATTACTACTACTACTACTAAAACGAGAACAGCAAGAACAACAACCATCAACAGAGGGGAGTGGGGCGTTGTATGAATGGATATTCTGCAAATAAGAAACTATTTTAAAATATCGAGTGTAGAATTATAGTAGAATAAAAGCGGTGAACTTGTAATCGTTAGAGAGTCCGGTAAGTCGCCTTGTACTTGAGCCAACTACTTGCATTTTGAGTTCAAATTGCGCTGGGGTCAAAAAGAGCAAAACTCCAGGCAAATAATACTTAGGTTACTTTAGACTAATCCCTCCTTTCTAAATTTGTAGCTTTGTGCCTATACAAAGAATCTTAATTGGTATTATGAGTCCTTTATTACGCTAAACATAAAAATTTGGTAATCTTATTTTCATTGCATGGCTGAACTGCACAACAGAAAGCAACTCATTTTGCTTGTTGTTACCACAACGTTTCGGCTGATTTACTCTGCAGACTTCATCAGGTGTCCTTGTGGAATTTTGAACCCAATGCTGGGTTCTCATTCCTAAGGTATTTTTGCTGATGTTATTATTATTATTGTTCAGTAGTTTTATTTTTATAACGTGCTTTCACTTCACTACCGAGCGCAGCTCTGTGCGCCTTGGGTATGTGCTGTGGTTTGCTGTGGTGCTTTTATGTTTACTGTATTGAAAGTGTTTTGCGTAGAATGTGTGCAGTACCCAGTAGTGCAATTTTCTGTATGTTACATATATTTGTAAGTCCTGGTATTTTTGTTATGTATTTGTCTGAGTATTTTTTATTATACCTAAGGCACCTACTATGATAGGAATTGTTTCTGTTTTTAGACTCCACATTCGAGTTATCTCTATTTCCAGGTCTTTGTATTTTGAAAGTTTTTCCATTTCTTTTCGAGAAACGTTGTCATCTGCTGCTATTGATACATCAATTAGTATTATTATTATTATTATTATTATTATTATTATTATTTATTCAATGTACTGCCTGGAATTGAACTCGGAATCTTGGAGTGCCTTGAATAAATAATAATAATAATAATATTAATAATAATATCAGCAAAAAATACCTTAGGAATGAGAACGCAGGGTTGGGTTCAAAATTCTACCAAAACACCTGATGAAGGCTGGAGAGTAAATCAGCCGAAACGTGATAACAACAAACAAGATGAGGACAAATATCCATCAAATGTAAATAATGTAAATAATGTACAGAATACCTCATCTCAAAAATATAGAACAGAGAGCAGCTGAATGTCACTTGAGCATCTTGGTGCTTTGCTTAGTTTTTGTTTGTTTTTTTCTGTGGTTGAAAGTTCTCAATATACTGAATCGTGTCAAGCAGTGATATTTTCTGTATGCAGTATATGTTTACAAGCCCCTGAAGTTTCGTTATGCATTTGCTTGCATCTTTTTTCCTTTTTTTAGCGTTCCCACATACGGGTTATTTTCAATCGTACATTCTGGTTCCAGATCTGTGTATTTAGAGCTTCTATATTTCTATCGGCGATGTATTACTGCCCATTAATATTGATATATTATTTAGGGACTCTTTTCTTTCTACTTTATCTTCTGGTCCCTGACAATAATCTTTGGATGATTTCTCTTAATATTTCTCTGACTGTATGAAATAGTACGTCCCAATTGATGTTCATTTTGTCATTCAGAAAAGAGTTTCATTCTGTGTTTATATTTCTTTTCTTGCGGTGATCTATAATACTGGCTAATTTCCAGAGTATCAAAGTTCAAACTCAGACATGCCTATATGTGTGTGCGCGTTTGTGTGTGTGTGCGCGTTTGTGTGTGTGTGCGCGTTTGTGTGTGTGTGCGCGTTTGTCTGTGTTTGTGTGTGTGTGTTCTGCATATGTTGCTCTCACCAATCAAATTAGTCGCTCTGTATAGACATGCAAGTTTATGCCACTAATGTTTATTGCATTGTGATAATAAAATTTGTACTCAAGTCTAACGATGTGTTTGTTAACATTTGAGCTACTAATTACCATGTATTTATTTTATGATGTTTCAACACCACCTAAGTATAAAGAAAATATGAACACTGGTATTTTATTGCATCGGTCATGTGACGATTTTCTTACCAGTGTTTCAACATGAAATTTCTATTCCCAGTTTAATAGTTATTTTGTTATTGCTCGTCACAACTGTGTTACCTCAGTTCCTTCTTTATATTTGTTACCTTCCTTGAAGACAGAGAACATTTGTATTCGTGTTTCTATTAGTTTCCTCTTTCTCCTTTCTTATTTTCACAGTCTTTTCCTAAATATCTTATAACTATCATGTCGTTTCACAAGGTCTTTACGTCCTACCATCGCGGTTTACATAATCTCTCTGTGTCAGATTTTGTGTCGTATATTCTAAACACTGTCGTTATTTTCTTTGTTTTCTCTTCTAATCTTACTATTTCACTTAGCTTCTAGCAGGGGATATTATAAACTATATCTTATTGAAACATCTACTGTATTTATGCCTAATGCCATGTAGTTTGCATTTAGCTCTGTTTTATGTATTGATCCAATGCGTCTGAAACATAGCTTCGTAAACTTTCGCTTCTGTGTGCGTGAGTGTATGCTGTACTCTGCTTGGTTCATTATTAATTTCTAAGTATTTGTAAGACTGTGTTTGGTCAGATTCTTTTATTATCGTTTCATAATCTTATATATTTGTGGTTTTTATTAATTTTCTTATCCTCAACGTTCCATTTGTGCAATATGTCTAAGCCAAATTTCATGTCAAACCGTTCAGTAAATCGATGTCCTGTGTGTAAAAATATTTCCACTTCTTTACCATCTGTATCGTACAACTAAGGGTGTCCATATTCATAAGATGGTCGATCGTCCAACCATAGCAGTCGTATCAAAATTCTTCTATATCCAACTTGGTTAAAGGTTTTAACGCAAAGCAGAAAGAATATGCAAAGAAGGAATAACTTCGAAATTTTCCTCTACTTTCTCTTTTGTTTGAATCTACAAAATTATTAGCTATTTTTTCTTGATATGCTTGCTCTACCTACTTGTTGTTGGTACCACCCTATTCATGGCTAATTTTCCAAAATCCATATATTGTAACACAGAAAACTCAGTTCAGACTAAAATTTTGGTAGTGAATCTGTATTATGCAGAGGCCTTTTTTTTTTTTTTTTACCTCTTACAGTTTTCAAATATGATTTTGTTGATCAATAATTAATCTCGCAAACGTTCTAAAACCTTTGCAGCATTGTTTCTCTCTTCGTATCCGCTACAACCGAGTGTGTGTTTTCTTCTTTTCATGTGATCATTTGTTTTCTACTACATTATTTCAGTTAAACTATTTTATACTATAGACTGGCAGGTTTTGGTTCTGATATTTTGGAGGTACCTTGTCTTTTTAAGTCTTTTAGAATTAAGACAACTTTCCTGTGGATTAGGAACTCAGGTGTTGTTCCAGGTTCTTCCAATAAATTACTGAATAGTTTTGCAAGATCTTCCTGTATGCTTATTAAATATTTTAACTAGAAATTTGGAACAATATCTTGCTTGGTGTTTCCCAGTTATTCATTTTTAATAGCGTCTGAGCCACTCTTGTTATTATTTCCCATAATTCTTCAGATATTACCCATAGCTTGAACATTCTAGTCTGTGCGGATCCCTTCCCTTTCCATACACTACCCACAAATTCTTGTAGTTTTCTTGTTTTTGTACTCCATTTATCTCTTAATTTTTAGTGAAATTCTCTGGGGTTGAAATCGAAATATTTGTGATATTTAAAGAAACGTTGCTTTTCATTACAGCGGCTTCTTTTCAATTTATTACTTGCGTTGTTCTTTGGTTTCGAATACCTTTTGTTTGCTTTGCAGTATTTATGAAGTTTTGTCCTGATTTTCCTCCCTTTGTATCCTTTCATTGTTGAATTCATTAATGATTGATAGATCTTTTCTGCTCTTTTCTATCATTTCTTTGTTTGCTGATAGATGTTTTTATATGAGAAGTTTTAAGGAAATACCCACTTTCTTCCTAAATACAATGGCTGCTACATAGGTCGTTTCTCAAGGTGGTGTGATTGTTCACATTTGTTTTTCACTATGTCAGCCATGGGCAACTTTACCTGTGTTATTATTGTTAGTCTATTATTAGGTTATATTTTTCGATGGCCCACAGGAATATCTTCTATCGATTTTAATTCATTAACCATTTCAACATTTAGATTATCGTTATATTCCAAATTTAGATTATCTTTACATTCAAGATTTCTGTGTTCATAATTTTCAGTTATTAAATCTTTATCATATTCACTTATATTAATAGTTTCATTTATGTAGTTCTCGTTTGGCTTTTGTTTTTGCTCAGTATTTTATACGTGTACAAGTGTTTTATTTCGTTGTGCTCTTTTATTTATTTGGTGTGTTTTGCTTGTTCACAGTCTCTCTTCATAATATACGTTCTCAACATTTAATAGCTTTAATTATTCTTATTATCGTCCTTTGCATTTTTCCTGTATTTTTAAGTATTTTTTCTTTTAACTTTCTATTTCTGTACCTAATATCTGTTTGCTTTCAAAAATGTACCTTCCTAAATTAGCAAATCTGTTGGGATTCCGAAGTTACTTTCAGATCAGCACTATTTTCTTTCAAGGTATTACACATCATACATTATATTGTGTCAATGTTGTGTTTAGTGCTTTGGGCGCTGAGCATTTGTGTTCGTTTGTTTGTTTTTGTTTTAGTAGAAGAGCAAGGTGAATTGTATAGTTGTGAAATATGTTTGTGGTATGGAAACGTATCCTCGTGTCAATTAATGTCTTTTGTTTTAATTACCGGACTAAAGAAATACATTCCGACCCCTTTATTTAGATAGTCGATATTCATATCGGTTAGCAGTATATTTCTTTCCAGCGATGAGGAGCTTTACACGTTCTGTATTTTGCAATTTCCATGCACAAAATTCAAAATACGCCATGTCTTTTTAACCTGAAACAGCTTGATACGATTGTTTTTGTATTATTTTGTAAGGTTAAACTGAATTTGCCTCATATTGATTTATTTCTGCTCTATTAAACTTATCTTATATCAAGCAAGAAGCAATAACACTTCAATAACAAGTAAATGTATTAATTGCAAAGATAACCTTCAAAATTTTCGGCTTTGCTTTCGCATTTCATCGTGGCAAAATTCTCAGTGTAATTAACATTTTGCAGAACAATGAAATAACAACGTCTTTTGTTATTTCTCCTGGTGCTACTTCATTGTTACTCGAGCAGTTCCGCTGCCTGTTATTTCGAGAGCTATTGGTATATTTGCTTGCCAACTCTTTGTGCAAGACAACTTTAATGTGATGTCGCTCTTGCTGCTCAGACACGCTGCGATTACATCAATTGTTGAAATTACTGGATGAGAAAGAGGCGTGGTCTCTATTTGTAAGGCACGTCTATCCACGGCTCGTTTCTTTGCATCAGTTGTAGTCCTCTGTCCAGTAAACACCAAGACTGACTCCTAGAATGTGATGAAGCTTTTCCAGCGTCTTACTCGTCGTTTTATGCAATCGGTGAAAGTTGCATTTTAGCAATATACAGAGGATTTGCTGTGGGAAAGATTGACGACATTCTCTGAATGTTGCTGACAACGAAGTGGCTCGTTCGTTCTGGAAAAGCTTCGACTCATGAATGACTATGGATAACTTCAAGGAATCCTTAGCCGGGAATTGCTACGGATTCGAAATAAATTCTACAGACACTGAAGAATTGTCAGGTGAGACTGCCTGTGATGTGCAGTATACAAATACATGGGTAAAGATATTGCACGTGCATTTGTATATTATGTATTCTCTTTATATCCTATTCGTTTTCACCTTCAACGTCCGATTTTATGTAACTCACTTTACACTTTACGTAAACATGTTTGTAATATCCCCATAATGTCCATTTTGTGAAATATAAAGAAAAACTATTATTAATTTTCCCGCTTTGCTTTCACAATTACGATCTACACCCAAGTCTTAATGAGAGGCGTCAAGAGACAAGTTCTGGCATACAAAGATGCAAACAGGTGATGTGTCATGCAACTGATAAACTGGTGTCTGTGTGATATAAGAAATTACTTTTTATATAATTTTTTCATATTCATAATAAAACTAAATGAATAAGATTGTATTTACATGGAGAAAAATTTACGTAAGATATGCGAGGTACCCAAAAGTATGATCTTCTGAAATTCGCTTAATTTGAGAGTGCTAAGAATTTGGTCTACATATTTCTTTGCTCCTTGGGCCCTTACAACAATAAGTAATGTTTTCATTTGTTTTACCTTTTCAGTTGCGGACACATTTTCTTTGAGTACGGATTCATTTAGCTGAATTTCCCGAAGTTATATTATTCTTTTCTACTCTAGGCACAAGGCCCGAAATTTTGGGGAGGGGGCCAGTCAATTAGATCGACCCTAGTACGCAACTGGTATTTAATTTATCGACTTCAAAAGAATGAAAGACAAAGTCGACCTCGGGGGAATTTGAACTCAGAATGTAAAGACAGACGAAATACTGCTAAGCATTTCACCCGGCGTGCTAACATTTCTGCCAGCTCGCCGCCTTCCGAAGTTATATTATTGTATTCCACGAGGTCGACTTTGCCTTCTCTTCATCCTTTCGGGGTTGAGTACTGGGATAGATGTAATCGACTAACCCCGTCCCTGCAAAATTTCAGACTTTGTACCAGTAGTGAAAAAGATATTATTGAATCTTAATCACTGGTTGCAGCTTTTCGGTATCTTTGTGTTTCAAACCTACCCTCAACACCTTGTTGGTTTTTTAATTATTTTTTTGTTTATTGCAGGTAAGCAAGTCCCATGGTTGCAATTTTAAATGAAAGCTGATAATACATTAATCCCCGACCATACTCTTTTTCTTGAAAGGTATAATCGATTTATGTCAACTTTTGAATGATGCGATACATCGTCCTCAGCTTTCGAATTTTGACACCAATAGTGTTGATCTCAGTGGTGGATGGACTTGTGTATAACATTGAAGCTGTACATGATTACAACTACCGTGTTTATGGCCTCAATTTTGTTTCTGGCATTCAACTCAGTTTTCAGAATCGATTTACTCAGCAATGGCATTCATTTTTTTCATCTATTTATCTCATTAGTGAGTGCTTAGTTTCGTCTCTTTTACAAATAACTAAATGCATACAACTGTCCTCGGGTTTTAATTATTTTATTTCGTATCTCTATTTAGGGCGATGCCGCATGTGCTTAGTAGTTTTCCCTTTTCGAATATAAACTTGGTACATTTGTCAAGTCCCAATTCCATTTTGATGTTATCACTAAACTGTTTGACAGTGTGAAGGAGCGCTTGCAGCTGTTAATCGTTTTTTTGCAAAAATGCTTCAAATCATCCACATAGAAAAGATGGTTGACGGTTTTCTCATACACATTTATAGCCATAATTTGTTTCACACAGTTTACTGTTTACTTAGGGGAATCAGTGCTAAACAGAAAACAAAGAAGATAATGAGTTACCTTGGAAGAGTCCACAATTTGTATTGAATTTACTGGAATTTATAGTTGTAGTGTCAATGCCGGAAATTATTTTCATTGTGTGCAGCGTTTTGTTTTAGGTTTTTTTATTATTCCAGGATTGAATGCATGCGGTAACTAATAGAGTTGTTTTCTTATTCTATTTTGGATATTTATAAGTCCTAAGGTTTTGGCTATGTATTTGTCTGCATGTTTTTCATCATTCCTAAAATACCTATTATCATATCGATTAGTTCTGTTTTCAGACCACAAATTCTATTTCCAGACCTTTATATTTAGAGAATTTCTCCATCACATTTAAAGGTACATTATTATTTGTAGGGTCTCATAAATCGACTAGAAGAATTTTCTTTTCATTTTTCTTATCATTATTCTTCGAGGAAGCTAATTAGCAGAGTCATTAGCGTGTCGGGCAAAATGCTAAGCAGTATTTCTTCCGACTCATTACGTTCTAAGCTCGAAATCCTAAGGAGTTTAACTTTGCTTTTCATCCTTTCGGAAACAATAAAATAAGTACCAGGTGAGTACTAGGTTTGATGTAATCGACTTCCCTACACCTCAAAATTGCTGGCCTTGTGTCAAAATTAGAAAGAATTATTATTAATGCTGTCGTTATTATTATTAATTCTTTCAATTTTTTTTCACACAAAGCCAGCAATTTTGCGGGGAGGGGAAGTTGATTAAATCGTTAGCACGCCAGACAAAATGCTTAGCAGGAGGAGGGAAAAGGAGAGGTGGTGGTGAGTGAAATGTGTAATTCTTTCTTTTAGCTACGTTTTGTTTTCTTCCGTTACTTAGCCCGCTTGTAATCCGTTCACGTGATTAGTTGAAAGGAAATACGAAGAGCAAAAGAAAAGGGAGAGAAAAAAAGGCTAAGGCGAAGAGTGAGAGAGAAAGAAGGAGAGCGCTGTGTATTAAGTCTATAAAATTGTGCATAAAGTATATAAAGTGTATATATAAAGTGCAATGTGTACCAATGTCGACTGTCTAAAATTGTATTGTCTAGAGGAACGGAAAATATGAACACAACAATTTCGTGTTTTATTTCAGTTTTCTAAAATATACAGCACCTTTACGTGTTGTCAAAACCTTGCTAATTTTACTACTTCAGATATCACTTTGATAGTCTCAGAAAGACGGTCAATGATAGCAACTTGTATATTTGTTCTTTGAACAGATACATAGACAAATAAACAAACGTTTCAGCAAATACGCAAACCCATATGCATACACAGCAAACCGTTATAAACGAAACCACGTGAAATAAAACACCCGTAAATAACAAATAAGAATACATAACTTAAATCAGGTAAACCACCATCGACACTCCACTGCTTTTGTTTGTTTGTTTTTAAGAATTAATTACTAAAGGTGCAATAAAAGAAGTTGCTAAACAAACATGTTAGTGCAAAACTAATAGCTTTAATGTAAAGACGGCATATCCAGTTATTAAGAAAATATATAGTATTTCAGAATTGAGTATTTTTTCGCTTAAAGAACTTTTTATTAGTTAGAGACTAGAATACGAGTTGCCCCTAACCTATGGTGATCCCCTATCCTATGGTGATCCCCTATCCTATGGTGATCCTATGGTGATCCCTATCCTATGGTGATCCTATGGTGATCCTATGGTGATCCTATGGTGATACGAGATGGGAACAATTATAGTGCTGACATTCCGCTTAAATTATTGCAAGTCGACATATATATATATATAGGCTCGAAACGTAAAAGACTTTCTCACCTTCCCGAGCGTCACACTAATACACCTGCTTCTTGTTTATACACCTGTCTTCGTCTTTTGTTTTTCTGTAAATTTAATATTAATATATATATATATATATGGGAGAATGTACGAAAAAACAACAACAGACGAGGACAGGTGGTGTAAACAACAAAAGGATGTATTAGTATGACGCTCGGGAATACGGAAAGTCTTTAACGTTTCGAGCTACGCTCTTCAACAGAAAGAATATGGAGACAAGGAGAAAAACACGGAGAAAAAAAATTGAATAGTGTTCGGTCAACGGTCAATCATAGCTATGGTTGACCGGAAGTTACGTGTTTTTCTCCTTGTCTCCGTATTCTTTCTGTTGAAGAGCGTAGCTCGAAACGTCTAAGACTTTCCGTATTCCCGAGCGTCATACTAATATATACTTTTGTTATTTACACCACCTGTCCTCGTCTGTTGTTATTTTTTGTATATTCTCCCATATATATATATATACCTATATATACATATATATAAATAAATATATATATATTTATATACATATATATAAACAAATACATATATATTTATATATGCATATATATATAAATACATATGTATACATATATTTATATACATACATATATATATATATACATATATATAAATAAATACATATATATATATATGTATATATACATATATATATAAATAAACACATATATACATATAAATACATATATATAAATATATATATATATATAAATATATATATATATACATATATATAAATACATACACACACACACACACAAATATATATATATATATATATATGTGTGTGTGTGTGTGTGTGTATATATATATATATATATATATATATATATATATATATATATATATATATATATATATATATATATATACATCTGTGTGTCTGCGTGTGTGTGTGTGCATATGTCAATTTTATACACAATTACAAAAGATATTTATCTCTCACAGGATGGCGTACTTAACTGTGAGCTCACCGCTGACGGAAGTAATTAATATTACACCCTGTACTCTCCTAACACTTTACTCTAAGCCTAAGTATGCTGAGTTCTAACAACTGGCATTAGTACCGTAAAGCCTAAACTAAATTATATATATGTATACGTGTAGGTACGTATACATACAGATATATACATATATATGTACGTATGTATGTGTATATATATATATATATATATATATATATATATATATATATATATATATATATATATATATATATATATACATAATGTATATATTTATATATCTATCTCTATCTATTTTATATATATTACTCTCTTCCTTGCCTTTTGCTGTCATTTTCTCGTCAGATGACTTAATTTACGATTTGTAACGTTTTCACGGAAACAGCGGGAGTATTGCTACCTATTATTTTATTTTCACCATTACGCTTCGATTTTTGCCAGTTTTATGTTATTTAGTCCGCGTTCTATCGCAATTATAATTGTTTTTGTTTTGTTGTTGTTGTTCGTTGTTGTTGTTATCATCATCATCATTATTTTATTGTGGTTGTTATTGTTGTTGATATTATTATTGATGTTGTTGTTCCTGTTGTTACTCTCTCAGAAGTCATTAATTTTAGATGACGATCGCGCGTTCCATATGGACAGCCCGTTTATTAATCTAATTTGGTTCCCTTCCTTGTGTATTTGTGAGCACAATAGTTTATTTGTATGTGAGAGTGCGTATGTTGGAGTATATATATATATATATATATATATATATATATATATATATATATATATATATATATATATATATATATATATATATATATATATATATATATATATATATATATATATATATATATATATATATATATATATATATATATATATATGTATGTATGAGAGTGCGTGCGTTTTTGAGAGATAGACAGACACACACGCACAGAAAGAGAATATAGAGAAACTGATAAATTCTGCATGTGTGTATTTTCTCATAACGAGTTCTGAAAAGGTGTTTATCATGTGGATCTATACATCATCGTCTTCATCATCACCCTCAACACCATCATCATCCTCGACATCATCATCACCATCATCATCATCAATGTCTGCAGCATCCTCAACATAGTTCTCAATATCATCATCATCATCATCATCATCATCATCATCCATAAGCATAATGACATTAGCTCTAATAACATTCACGCCGACTAGAGGAGCCTCTACAGGCACAAAAACAGCAACAAATGATGATAATAATAATAATAATAATAATAATAATAATAATAATAATAATAATAATAATAACAATTAATAATAATAATAATAATAATCAATAGTAACCAAGAGAAGAAGAAATACTCTCTGATTTACGAGCTATGAAAGATTTCTGCTTTATTAGGTGCAAAATGTTAACGAAATATACAGTTAAGGAAATGTATGGGAACATATGTGTATATGCATATATGTATACATGCATGGATATACATTTGTGTGTGCGTGTATGTTTTTATATGTTCATACACATGTATACATCTGCAAAGTTATATACATATATACACGTTTATATATATATATATATATATATATATATATATATATATATATATATATATATATATATATATATAAACATAATTAAGGGATCAGCAAATAGTTGCTTCACCACATACCGAAGTTCAGAAATAGCAGCTAAAAAGCTGAGACTCCAAGTAATGCTATCTGTTGGAGTCTCAGCTTTTTAGCTGCTATTTCTGAACTTCGGTATGTGGTGCAGCAACTATTTGCTGATCCCTTAATTATGTTTATAAATGTATAAGAACTTTTAAATAAGTTCTCCACCGATAATGGTGTTTACATACCGAAGGGCTTGGTAAAATTATTAATTGTTAATTTATTAATAAATTAATAAATTGATAAACCTTTACCCTTTTAATTGTTATATATATATATATATATATATATATATATATATATATATATATATATATATATATATATATATATATATACATATATGTATATATATACATTTATAAAGATGTTTACATATATCTATATATGCGAATGCATGTTCGTCTGTGTATGTGTATATAAGAGAAAATATGCACAGATTTATGTATATATCTACCAGAATATGAATAGAGACACACATATACATAAATATATATACATATGTATGTAATTGTAATTTATATACATCGTATAAATATATATATATATATATATATATATTTATATATATATATATATATATATATATATATATATATATATATATATATATATATATATATATATATATATATATATATATATATATATATATACACATCTAAACGTGTACAACTAGACTTAACACTACATAACCATGTTTATATATTTTATATTTCATCTTTCACGTTCTGTTTTATTAATATCCTAATGAGTTATCCGACACGGGCTCAATGCAGGATCCTGTAACAATATATTTCTTCTGTTACGATTTTTCTTATGTTTCCTTCATTTTTTACACTGACGAGAACGGTAATATCTAATTAAATTAATTACAATTAATTTAATCTCTTCCATGTTTCTTACATGTTTGTGCTACCATTTGAAACGATCGTATGATTGGATTAAGATGTTATCAAACTTTTAACATCTCTTCTCAATCTTTAATTGTTTGTTGAGTTGATATAAGACTGTTCTATAAATGCTCACAATACACCTTATACTTGTATAATTTTCATATTCTTAATAGAATACTTGTAATAGCAAGCTACAAATTTAATAGATAGATAGATAGATATACATATATATATATTTATACATATATATATGTAAATGTATATATATATATATATACATATGTATATATATATATATATATTATATGTGTGTGTGTGTGTGTGTGTGTGTGTGTGTGTGTGTGTGTGTGTATACTCGCCCTTAAACTAGCCAAGGTACGCACCAAGAAGTAGTTGCTACTATATTCATTCTAAGAGTTTCCCCATGTGTGCGTGTTTGTGCACGTATATACAAGCATATATATATATATATATATATATATATACATATATATATACATACATGCGTACGTTCGAACATGCATACATTTGGACAGACGTTACACAAGTGTTTATCACTCTCATTGGCAGTATCTCAAAGAGTAAGCGCTATGTAGTTTCTCTCTTTCTCTCTCTCACTCACTATTCTTCTCGTTCTCTCTCTCACTCACTATTCTTCTCGTTCTCTCTCTCTCTCTCTCTCTCTCTCGCTCTCTCTCTCTCTCTCTCTCTCTCTCTATCTCTCTCTCTCTCTCTCTCTCTCTCTCTCTATTTCTCTCTCTCTCTCATATACACATACACGCAAATATGATCAAAAAAGAGAAATTTAGTCATTTCCCATTACGAAAGATCAATTTTCTCAGTTCATCCTTTGTAAGATCAATGAAAATAAACTACCAGAAAAATGCTCTGGAGTCGACATATCGACTATAATTACTGAAAGCAGTGGCCCCCAAATGGCTGCAATTCAATAACAGAAACCAGTTCGTAAATAAAAGAATAAAGGAATACTAGAATATGAGAACTGCTACTTTAAAATCTCCCGTTATGTTCTCTTTTCTATCGCACCACTGAGACCATCAATCAATGTACCTAAAAATGTCAACCTTTCATTTGAACACTTCTCATCGTCAGGACTTAGTTTCGAGCCTTATTATTGTCTTTATCTTGGTCTTCACGTAAATGGCTGTCACAATCTTTGCTGCTGTTAAATTCTGAGTTCTACCTACCGTTACATACTGCGCAATCTGAAATACCGAGTGTCTGGCTATCGCTGCTTTGTTGTTGTTGTTGTTGTTGTTGTTGTTGTTGGTACTCCGTCGCTTACGACGACGAGGGTTCCAGTTGATCAGATCAACGAAACAGCTTGCTCGTGAAATTAACGTGCAAGTGGCTGAGCACTCCACACACACGTGTACCCTTAACGTAGTTCTCAGGGATATTCAGCGTGACACAGTGTGACAAGGCTGACCCTTTGAACTACAGGCACAACAGAAACAGGAAGTAAGAGTGAGAGAAAGTTGTGGTGGAAGAGTACAGCAGGGTTCGCCACCATCCCCTGCCGGAGCCTCGTGAAGCTTTAGGTGTTTTCGCTCAATAAACACTCACAACGCCCGGTCTGGGAATCGAAACCGCGATCCTATGACCGCGAGTCCGCTGCCCTAACCACCGGGCCATTGCGCCTCCACAATCACTGCTTTATAGCCATACTAAATGGGTTGTTTTCGCATTGAGGATATGGTTAATCCTTCGAATGAATAATGCCGAGACAATTTTCCAATTCTTCGTGTCTTCTATTGACTCTGTATATTACCAAAAGCCATGCGTGTGCGATCTTTAATCATGCTGACATTTTTACCACTAAGGATTTGAGTTTCCACAGAAAGGGTAACATTGGCTGCAACATTCTGACTTCTATCTTTAAGGAAGTCATGCAACCACTCTCCCAGTTTACTAGCAATGCCAAGGTCTCGTAGCTTATGACATATCATGATATAATCTACCTTATCAGATGCCTGACATCCGAATGGTCAAGCAGCTGTTTCAAAACCCTGCCTCTTCCTGGACGAAATTCATGCTGCGTATTGTTCAGCAGGCCATTTTCTTCTAGGAATATTGAGGCCAGTCTTTCAAAAACTAAAGATTGGCTTGTAGTTTTTGGCCTCTGCTCTACTTCCACTTTTGTGGATAGGGTATATAATGTTTTCTTTTAGCTTTTTATGAAGTTTACCATTTGCAAGGAAACTTTGGAAGAGCATCTAAAGTGGTTTCGCTACAGCCTAATTACATGACTTCAGGAGAATAGCTGGGAAAGCATCAGGACCAGCTGCGAAGCTTGAGTTCATTTCATCAATGCCCGCTGTTACATCTGTCTCCTCAATGTTGATGTAACTGATGGTTGGCGCCTCTTTTTTTTTTAGAGCAGCAGTATTAAAGAATTCAGCCGGGTTTTTTATCTGCATGTGTCCAAGAGGGGAAGTGAAGACACTTCAAATTGTTCACTGAGTATCTCACTTATCCTTCCTGGGTATATATGTATATATATACTGTACATCATATAATATGCATTTTACATAGATATTATTTATAATATTGATATTACATGTATAATATATATAATACACATTATACATATATGTACGTATATGCGTTTGTGTATATGTTTTCATGTGTGTGTGTGTGTGTGTGTGTGTGTGTGTGTGTGTGTGTGTGTGTGAACAAATTAATGCGAGAACAAACTTCGTTCTAATTGCACCAATAAAGATGAGTTGCAGTTCGAGCGATACGCTGATCCTTCGCTTGTTACATCTGCTTCGTTTCTCTTGCATGAGCATATACCATTAACTGTTTCACCTCATACAGTAGCAATTATTTCATATAATTTACGTAGTGTAACGTTATGCGCACACATACACACACAGTCTCTCTCTCTCTCTCTCTCTCACACACACACACACTTACACGGAAAGGAATATCTAATTATGAACGTCTGAATTTCAATTATACTGTATGGTAGTTCAATTATACTGTATGGTCTGAATTTCAATTATACTGTATGGGACTGTATCTAATTATGAACGTCTGAATTTCAATTATACTGTATGCAGTATATCAGGCTCTTCCTACGTGGTACAAGTCTCTCTAAGTCATAGCTGTAAATTTGCTGAATGATTGGCATTTCACGATGAAGTTGAGCCCTCTTCATAGATTTAATCTGCATCATAAACACGGATCGTTGATATTTGGATTATGTACCAATACCATCAAAGAAATTTTTACGAAAACCGCTCACAAAAGTAGACCAGTATACGAGAAGGAAAGCTTAGTATATGAGATGGAAAGCCTTTGTCTACAACACTAATACGCGTACTTCTAAAAAATTCTTCATCTTAAAAACAAGAACCAATTCTTACGACAACCAAGGTCTCTAAGATTAGTTAACCATTTATAATATAAAACTCATTCTGATATTAATGAGGTTGAAAGCAATACAAATTCGTTTATATATTCTGACAAAATTAATAATGTATATGAAATAGAGCCTACCAAATATTAGAAAGCTTTTAACGATAATATCTTTAAAAAGCATTAAAGGTAACTACTCAATCTTCCAATGACAATGATTCAGAAGTTAAATATAAAATGAATGAGATTAGATAAAAGGATTAAATACCTACGTAAACGAGAAGCTTTTATCACATCCAAGGATCATAGATATGATTTTGATATCAGCCCTAAATTAGATTCATACACCTAGCCAAAATAGAAGATGAGTTTAATATCAATGCTAGATTTAGACTTACAAATATAACCAGAATAGCCGCAGAGTTCATCACTGAAAAGATCACAAGATTAATGAGAAAATTGAAAATAGTGATTTTACGATAATGGATTAATAGTAACGGTGTTCAAGCTCATTAAATATAAAAGTAACTCTAGGCTTACCCAGCTTAAAATTGTAGGTGTCTATTCATGTATGACTCCTTCTTTCGTCCATAAGACATAAAATTATACAAAAAGGTAAGTGGAAAATTAGAGAGAAAAGTCTTATATTAATGGAACAAAAGAGATGCACTTTATGCACCGTAGCGAATACTACGATATTGCAATACACAAAAGCCTCTGATTCTCAGACTATCTGGAAACCAGAATATTTCGGACCATGTAGGCGTTTCTCCAAACTTCTGTTGAAGATCTGGCATCTCACTAATCCTTCTCAGTTATCGCTTATTCTGTATCAACCCCGCCAACTAACTCATTGCTACTCCTTTCGTGTGTCCCGTGTCATTTATTAAATCTATCAGCTCTTTCTGTTTTGCTTAGAACTTTGATTGTAAAATTCAATTTCACTTTCTGGTCATCTCCTGGAGATATGGAAGAGGTGTTCACCTTTGAAACTTTCAGAGCCGCGTATAGTGTTTCTTCCCCCACCCAACCACTTTTCTTTTAACAGATTTCTCCCCTCTTCTAGGAAGAAAGCGTTTAAATGATTTTTAATATGACGTTCAGCAACGTGACATTCCACTCTGAACGACCAGTCGTAAGACTTTTCATGCCAGATCATTTTATGATTAGGGCGGCGAGCTGGCAGAAACGTTAGCACGCCGGGCGAAATGCTTAACGGTATTTCGTCTGTCTTTACGTTCTGAGTTCAAATTCCGCAGAGGTCGACTTTGCCTTTCATCATTTCGGGGTCGATAAATTAAGTACCAGTTGCCTACTGGGGTCGATCTAATCAATTGGTCCCCTCCCCAAAAACTTCGGGCCTTGTGCCTAGAGAAGAAAAGATCATTTTATGATTTTGTAAGATCACAAGAACTTGCATGTCCATAGTAGCCGTACGCAACGAAATAACGCCAAAAGATCACAAGACCATCGACCAACATCCCAAATTGAGTTACTTAAAAGGCCCAAGAGCTAGGGTAAACACCGTTACCTATATATTATATTTTCAACGGTAACCCTCGTGTTTTTATCCGAAAAACTGTCGGGTTATTCTATGGGCAGGTTTGTGACGAACTGACTCAGAGTATCTGTTTCAAAAATAACATATATTTGTGACTAATGTTTTCCTTCTCTCTGTGTAGCAGGTCTCATTCTATCTATCAGTGAAGATTTCCTCAAAAGATTTTTTTTTTCATGAATACAAGGAATGCCCCAGCAGTTTCTTTCATTTGTGCGTAAAATACACCCACTTTTGTTTTCAAAAATTGCTAGCATGCTGTTATTCTTTCATCTAAAATCTTCATGCCTTTATCTCGACTGTTGGAAGTAGTTTGCAAAAGGTGAAACTGCTCTTTCATTCAAATTTATATCGTTACTTTTATTTTACAAAGTTTGTGTGTAGGTGAGGGTTGTTGTTGTTGCTGCTGCTGATGCTGTTGTTGTTACTACTGTTGTTGTTTTGTTTGCCTTTTCGCCTAGGTTGTTTAAATCAATATTATTATTGTTATTTGCCACAATGTTATTTATTTTCTCCGCGTGTGTCTGTTTGTTCTGTGTTATAAAGCCTTCATGTTTTATGTTTTCTCTCTTTAAAACATTATGCTAACGTTCTTTTGCGTTTCACAACTGTTTGACTGGAGGGCGTACTTGTTTATATTAGTAAAAGCCATTACTGTGGCGAGCACCTCTTCCACTGCTTGAGAACAGATAAGCGAAGGAAATTGAAAGCGTCGAAAATGTCTTTTGCCGAAACATGGCAAGAAAAGACGACATTTTCTTGCTTGTCTTTGTCACACTCCCACGCGTTACGACACGTAGATTATAATCAGAAGTTCCAAAAACAAATAGACAGAATCTAATCCATAAACAGAAAAACAAGTAAACACGTTTTTCAAGAAGAAGACGAAAAGGAAGAATCATTTTTACAATGGCCTTTATACCCATTGTAGAAAGGATTCTTATGAAATTTTGAAGGAAGGAATAAGTCAATTACATCAACTCAGTGCTTGACTGGTTCTTATTTTATTGACCCTGAAAGGGTGAAAGCCAAATCGATCTCAACGAAATTCACTTTTCAAAACGTACGTAATGACGAACAAGATGACACTAAACACTTTGTCCGGGATGCAAACGATTCTGCCAGCTCACCGCCTTTGAAGTTTTCAAATTTTGGCACGAGGCCAGCAGTTTTTTTTATTAAGGCGGCGAGCTGGCAGAAACGTTAGCACGCCGGGCGAAATGCTTAACGGTATTTCGTCTGTCTTTACGTTCTGAGTTCAAATTCCGCCGAGGTCGACTTTGCCTTTCGTCCTTCGGGGTCGATAAATTAAGTACCAGTTGCGTACTGGGATCGATCTAATCGACTGACCCCCTCTCCAAAACATTTCGTGCCTTGTGCCTAGAGTTGAAAGGAATAATGTTTATGAATATGTGTAGATGTTACTGCTATCAATGTTTTTAGTTGTTGTTCTCGCCGAGCAAGTTTTCCAACCCACTACGACTGCCTGTCTTTATTTA
The DNA here is from genome assembly GCF_046866305.1 of Octopus bimaculoides. Classification (NCBI taxonomy): domain Eukaryota; kingdom Metazoa; phylum Mollusca; class Cephalopoda; order Octopoda; family Octopodidae; genus Octopus; species Octopus bimaculoides. The sequence continues at coordinate 46,268,735 of NC_142941.1, read as the reverse complement.
TTTCTTGTTAGTTGACAAGTATGTATGCGTGCGTGTCCGTTCTTGCTTTTATTACTTTTGTTTATGTCGTGCAAATTTGTATTTTGAGATCTGAGATTTTTAGTCTCTATGCTTTTGAGTGCATCTCCTTGTTTCATTACCATTTACCTATTTGTTTTTTCTTTTGTTTTATTTTGTTAGTCTTTTTTTTTTCAAAAAAAAAAGTCCTCTTCGTGTATACGAAGATTTCACGTCTTGCTTTGATGAAGCGTCCCCCCATACTGCTCCTTTTATTTTTTGTCAACATTTTCCACCGTTCTTCACGTAGAAGAAAATCTGTTGAATATTGACTATGTTGATTATTGAAAACAAAGAAATTAAAATAAAATGTCGTGCGAAAGACAAATCTTCCGTCTACCCCATTATCGTTACAGATATCTTGACGTACCGAATTTATTTGTAAAATCTTCCAAAACGAAAAGTTTTTAGCGGAATTCTGGTTTAAGCACCCCATATAACGCCTCATAACTTTTTAGACTTTGAAATTTAAAAAAAAAATTTTGCGAATTTCTGTTTCTACAGGAATTCATACGATCATGCAAAAAAAAAACACTTTTTGTGTGCATGATTTAAGGGTTATTTGGCTGTTATTTTTAGCAGATTTCCCAACCAGCTGATACCGTCTACGTTTCTTTGTCATTCTGATATATATTAATGTATTTTTTATATTTTTCCCACATAAACACATCTAATGGAATCATGATGCACCCAAGGGATTTAAAGAAAAGATTCGTACTGTTTGTATTTTAAACTTTGGGTTTTTTTTTAATTCGAAAAAGATGGGAATTTTTAGGATTTATGGGGGAAGAGGGGGTGTTTAAAAACTTCTTTTAAAATTTTTTCACAGTCGTGTGAATTCTCGAGTATAGAGCACAAATTCGCAAATTCTTTTTCTGAAAATTCCAAAACATGAAAAGTCATAAGTGGTTATATAGGGAGCTTAAACCAGATTTCGACCATTTTTTTTATTTTTAATATCTAGTAAAACATTTATAATTTATACAAATTTGTCGGTGCCGTCACGAGGAACGTTTGCATATAAACAAAACATAATTATTCGTTCTGATAAAGCACAATGCCTGAATTGTGATTTAGGAGGGATAGCCGATTACATTAATACCTATAACGAGGGCGGCAAACTGGCAGAATCGGTAGCACACTGGACGAAATGCTTAGCGGTATTTTGCCTGTCTTTACGTTCCGAGTTCAAATTCCGCCGAGGTCAACTTTGCCTTTCATCCTTTCGGGGTCGATAAAATAAGTATCAGTTGAACACTGGGGTCGACCTAATCGACTTAGCCCCTCCCCACAAATTTCAGGCCTTGTCTCTATAGTAGAAGGGATTAATACCTAGAACTCGACTCTTACCTTTTTTTATCGACTCCGAATGGATAAAAGTTTGAGATGATCTCGGCCGCATTTAAACTCAAACCGTAGAACATAGTTACACATGCGCTGAGCATGAAATTCGAGTGTGGCTTTCACTACTAATCTATCATTTGAGTATTTCAAAAAAATCGAAGCCCATCCCCTCCTCACTCAGTAACTTTCTCTTCCTTTAGTTCATTCATAATTTTATCAGTTCTTCGTTTTTATTTTATTCCGAAAGGATGAAAGGCAAAGTCGACCTCCTCGGCGGAATTTGAACTCAGAACGTAGCGACGGGCGAAATACCGCTAAGCATTTCATCCAGCGTGCTAATGATTCTGCCAGCTCGCCGCCTTAATAATAGTAATGAAAATGGTTTCAAATTTTGCCACAAATTTTGCCATAACAGGGATAATAACAACAACAACACATTTCTAATATGGGGAATAAATTTATATGGAACACCATAACATTGTTTCATTTATATTAAAGATTGTGATGGTGCCTGCAATTTCCTTCCATAGTTTTAAGATTGTTAAAAGCACAACACTCAAACACATTGTATCAAACAGAGTAGTAGTAGTAGTAGTAGTAGTAGTAGTAGTAGTAGTAGTAGTAGTAGTAGTAGTAGTAGTAGTAGTAGTAGTAGCAGTTGTTGTTGTTGTTGTTGTTGTTGTTGTTGTTGTAACAGTGGTTGTAATAGTAGGAGGAGAAGGAGGAAGCAGACTATTAGTTGTGATGGTGATGGTAGAGTTGATTGTGGTGAAAGTAGTAGTAGTACTTTTTGTTATTGTATTACGACAGACTATGCGCACTCTGTATATATCTCCAAGGAATGTCCATTAACATCGATGAAGTTAACAGCCATGAAAACCAAAATCAACTTTTGATAGACAGCTTTTGATTTGTAATTAATGCATTTATTTGTTTAATGTTATTGCTCTGTGTCTATTGTAAGTTATGCATTTGTAATAGTTTGTACTCATTTCTAACTGATCAGAAACAAAGCATAGTAAACTATGCAAATGAAAATCATATTATTCGGTCGAAAGTTAAGAGGAATATGTTCTGTGTATTTGATGCAAATATATGTACGGAAATGGATCAAGCGAAGTTCCGCAACGCCAGAAATAAGTAAACCAGCACTCGATAAAAATTATGACGATCTACTTAGAGAGCTTGGCACTTCAATTCTCGAAAATGAAACAAAAGAAAATGTATAAATGCATAAATGTATGAAGCGAATACTTTCCCATACTACATACATAGTTTACAGCTACACTCCATCCCCAAGAGCGTAGGCTGCCAAATATGCACGTTGGATAGCTCTAACCTGGAAGCAACTTTGAATCCAAACAGAATTGCAGATTTTGTTGTTGGCACTCCATCGCTTACGACGACGAGGGTTCCAGTTGATCCGATCAACGGAACAGCCTGCTCGTGAAATTAACGTGCAAGTAGCTGAGCATTCCACAGACACGTGTACCTTAACGTAGTTCTCGGGGATATTCAGAGTGACACTGTGTGACAAGGCTGGCCCCTTTGAAATACAGATACAACAGAAACAGGAAGAAAGAGTAAGAGAAAGTTGTGGTGAAAGAGTACAGCAGGGTTCGCCACCATCCCCTGCCGGAGCCTCGTGAAGCTTTAGGTGTTTTCGCTCAATAAACACTCACAACGCCCGGTCTGGGAATCGAAACCGCGAGTCCGCTGCCCTAACCGCTGGGCCATTGCGCCTCCACTGCAGATTTTAGATACACTAAATAAAAAACAAGACATCAGATTTAGAACTAGAACATTTAAAGGAATTTTATTTGAAAATACAAGCAAAGAACAAATAATTAAAAACTGAAAACGTAAAGAATATCCAAAGATGACTCCCCGACTATTCTCTGTTTGATGCTAATGCTGTCAACTAATTTACTAAAGTAGGAGTGGTATGTGATGACAGCCAAACATTGTTTGTGTCGGTTTAACAGCAATGCTGCATGCTAAAGATTACAAGCAACTGCTGGCTGTGTTACATTCACTGTTCCGATACGGTAGAGAAATTAGCATGAAATTAAGTTATTAAGTTTTTATTATTTTTTTTTTAAATTTTGGTGGGGTTGATGGTTTAAAAAATGTAACAGTTCATTCTTGAAGAGAAGAAAATTAATATAAATCAGAGGTATCGTGTCAGATAATGAGACAGGTATTAGAAAATTAGACTAAACACAGACTTACAAACAGTTTGAAATTAGACAGAGTAAAAAATATGTATACAAGTAAAAGAACGGGTTACGACGCATTAGATTAATACTTAAAAGATAACTAAATGCCAAAAATAAGTTAATAGGTATCATTATTCGAGCTATTTCAGAAATAAATTAAGTTATAATATTCTTAACAGAATTACAAAGTATTAAATTAGGAAGTAGACGGTGCAACAAGAAAAATAATGACTCTATTTAGAATTGCACAAAATCCGATACAAAGTTATTATATTTATCATGAATACAAGGAAATCTTCAGTAACAAGGAAATCGTAATAAAATATCTACTGTAGGAATTCAAAAAGATGTAGACAAAATAAAATGGAACTAATACAAATATCTATAAAACATGGAAAGAAGCCAAAAAAGTTTACTTGAATGAGAAAAACACGTCTTCAATGAAACACACAAATATACAATAGATGAGAATAATAAAATAGTTCTGAGGAAGATAGAGAACAAAGATTTATATAAACTACTCAAACCTTTTATCTTCGAACTCCCCAAGTTATTATAATAATAATCCTTTCTACTGTAGACACAAAGCCTGATATTTTGGGAGAGGGAGCTAGTCGACCCCAGAACTCAACTGGTACTTATTTTGTCGATCCCAAAGGATGAAAAGCAATGCCGACTTCAGAGGAATTTTAACTCAGAATGTAAAAACGGACGAAAAGCCGCTAAGCATGTATGTATGCATGTATATATATACATACATGAGTGTATATATACCAGGGACGTGCCGCCTGGGTAGGCAAGGTAGGCAGTGCCTATCCTGGATAAAATAGATTGATAGTAATATTTTCCTTTTGTGGCAAAATATGCAACCAATTCAATGAAATTATCAAGGCTACTCTGATTACTATGCATAAAATATTATATATATATATATATATATATATATATATATATATATATATGTTCAATCTCAGTATTAAATCTACGCATAGAATTGCTGTAGTACATGTGCTGCGTACATTCCTACAACAACGCTTTCTTTACGCGCTATAAAAGCAGAAGTAAATCTGCCTACAACCCTGTCGCGCGACTGTTTCTCTTTTTTGTGTGTATGCTTTACTACATAAATGTCACCCACCAACTGTGTGTGTGTGTGTGTGTGTGTGTGTGTGTGTGTGTGTGTGTGTGTGTGTGTGTGTGTGTGTGTTTTATTAAAGCTGAAAGACGTAAACGATCATCATACAGAAATGGATTTTTAAAACAATACAATGGTTTATATAAGTTTATAAATGGTGCAGCAGTATTTACATCGTAAATATTCAAATACTCGGTTAAACCCGATTGAACAGGTTATGACAATTTGAAGTTAATGAAAGTTGTTGGATGATACGATTGACTGTTGGCGAAAAACAGGAATAAACATTAAAAACGTGGAATAATAGAGTTAAATAAGGGAATCAAGCGAATCGTAATGTGTCGGCACGGTTTAATTGTTATAATATTTGCAATCAAAGCAAAATTTCAATCAAATATTTTAGAATTGAAGAAATGTAAACAGAGACAGTCATTAAAACAAAAGAAAACAATTTTAAAACAGCGGCAAATGTGTATCACAATAAAATGAAGTTAGTCATGGAGAAAGGGAATGAAAGAGAGTTTGTGTGAGAAAAGGGATAATTCTAGCAAGAAAGATAGGAGATATGAGTTGAGCCTTGTTACATGCCTTAGGGATACATAACACATCAGTCTGGATATTATATATATATATATGAACAAATGGGTGGCTTATTAGCAATTTGAACCTAGAGGCAAAATTAATAGAGGTCAGAATTGTTGACTCCAGTAGTAATTGTAATTATAATAATAATTCTTTCTAATTTTGGCATGAGGCTAACAGTTTTAAGAGGAGCAGGTGAGGTGATTACATCGACCCCAGTGATCAACTGGTACTTATTTTATCAACCTTGAGGATGAAAGATAAAGTTGACGCCGGTGGAATTTGAAATCAGAACGTGAAGACGGACAAAATACCGCTAAGCATTTCGCCCGGCGTGCTAACGATTCTGCCAGCTCGCCACCTTAATAATAATAATAATAATAATAATAATAATAATAATAATAATAATAATAATAATAATAATAATAATCCTTTCTACTATAGGCACAAGGCCTGAAATTTTAGGGCAAGGGATAAATCTATTACATCGACCCCCAGTACTCAACTGGTACTTATTTTATCCACACACCCACCCACCCCCCGAATGGATGAAAGATAAAGGATGAAAGATAAAGTCGACCTGCCAGCTCGCCGCCTTAATAATAATAACAATAATAATAATAATAATAATAATAATAATAATAATCCTTTCTACTGAAGGCGTAAGGCCTTGTCATAATAATAATAATAATAATAATAATAATAATAATAATAATAAATATCGTGAAAGTCACAATTTCTTTTCTTCCAGTGAAATAATCT
>NC_142941.1:46255136-46257636 GCF_046866305.1 Octopus bimaculoides | reverse complement strand
ATCGAAAAGACATGTTTTTAACCAAAAACAAAAAACTCGAAGAGAAAAATAATGTTTTTATTCTCTTCCGTTTCTTTTCTTCTCTTACCTTTCTTTCTTTTGAAAATAAAAGAAAAAAAAAATTATGAAAAGAAAATTTGATTAATCATCGTATTTTGTGAAACGTAAAATGTCCTGTGTGTTGGTTTTTCAAGATAGTGACTAGGAAAATTGTCGCCATTACAACGAGAAGGCGAAGTTTGAATTTAATCAATGGAGGAAAATGTTGTTGTTGACTATTTTTTTTTATAACTATATTACTGTGGTTTCTTCCCTTTTCGTTCCTCTCTCTCTCTCTCTCTCTCTCTCTCTCTCTCTCTCTCTCTCTATCACTCTTTCTCTCTCTCTCTCTCTCTTTCTATCTATCTATCTATCTAACTATATACCGCACTCTTTCTCTCTTTCTCATAGGAACACACTGGCTGGTAGTCGAAAATTATTCGATTGTTAACTGTTCATAAGTTGTAAGTTCAAATTCCATCATGTTTAATTTACGTTGTTTTACATACCGCATACGCCGGTGTATAAGACTATCTTCCTTTTTTTTTTTTTTTTCTTAAACTCTAGATTATTATTCTAATGCAAATGTATTGTGGATGGAATACCGAGTGCGTGAGTGTATGATAAAACGTTTTGAATCTATTCTTTTCAACAAAAAATGCAGATGTGGCTATATGGTAAGACGCTTGTTTCCTAACCATGTGGTTCCGGGTTCAGTCTCAGTGCATGTCACCTTGAATAAGTTTCTTCTACAATAATCCCGGGCCGACTAATGTCTTGTGAGAGGATTTGGTAGACAGAAACTGAATGAAGCCTGTCGTGTAGAGAGACACACAACCAGGTAGACAGACAGACAGACAGATAGATAGATAGATAGATAGAAAGATAGATAGATAGAAAGAATGTGTGTGTTGGTTTATTTAGATCACCGTAACTTAGCAGTTCGGCAAAAGCGGCTGATAGAATACGTAACAGGCTTTAAAAAGAAAGAAAAAAACAATACTGGTGTCTATAAAATCAACTAAACTCAAAAAGGTGGTGCTCCCCTTTTCAAGAACTTTCTATTCTCCTCAGAACTTGTTTGCTTGTGTGTGCGCGAGAGCGTGTTTGTCTGTGCGCGCGCGCGAGAGAGAGAGAGTGCGTGTTTGTATCTGCGCGTATGTGCGTGTGTGTGGTGTGTGTGCACCTGTGCATGTTGGTGCGCGTGCACCTGAAATAAATCTCTTAATGACCCAGTAAGAGACTTCTATGCAGTTCCTCAACCTACTTAATAGAACCGCCAGACCGCTCTTTCTCTCTCCCGCTCTCTCTCTCTCTCTCTCTCTCTCTCTCTCTCCCTCTCTCTCTCTCTCTCTCTCTCTCTCTCTTTCCCCACACGTGATGAGTACATAGCATTAGAAGATAAACTCTTTAGAAGGTTCGAAACCAGGTCGAGACAATCTACTTTGTAAACAAGTATCTGTTGTTATCGTAGAAGAGATAACAATAAGCATTTGTTTACGTATTAGTGCGAAGTCTCGAAGAATTGACCGAAGAACAAAGATTACCTTGACGCATATCTAAAACTATCAGTACACGCTATTTCGGGCAATAATAATCGATCAATGATTTGCCAACTCTCTCTATCTCTTTTGCACACATATACACTCACCATGTATACATACATACACACATATCTATATATTCTTTTATTTGTTTCGATCATTTGACTGCGGCCATGCTGGGGGCACCACCTTTAGTCGAACAAATCGACCTCCAGGACTTATTCTTTGTAAGCTTAGTACTTATTCTATCTGTTCCATTTGTCGAACCGCTAAGTTACGGAGACGTAAACACACCAGCATCGGTTGTCAAGTGATGGTGGAAATACAAACACAGACACATGCATGCATATATATATATATATATATATATATATATATATATATATATACAAACACACACAATTACACACGAGTATACACGAGTATATATATATATATATATATATACATGCATAAAAAAGATAGATAATAGAGAGAGGGAGTGAGAGAGAAATAGTAATCGCTCTCACTTTCTCAAGTTACATAGCGTCTTTGAATGAAGGGTGCCATGTTTTAGTCCAATGTAAATATTAAATAAGCATAGCTTAAAAGTTTAAAACGAGACGACAACGGCTAGACACAGCAATGAAATGTTGTTTTGTGTATATATATATATATATATATATATATATATATATATATATATATATATATATATATATATATAAAGACGCATTTATGTGGTTTCTCCGGGTGCTTCCGAGTCAGTGATCGATTACTTCCGTAGAATGAGTTGGCATAGTTTATGTTAAAGATCGGATACGTCCGTGTCAGGGATTCATTTTTTGTGTCCTAATACTAGAAAATTATCATCAACAAGAACAACAACAACGACTACTACTACTACTACTACTACTACTACTACTACTACTACTACT
>NC_142941.1:46225136-46250136 GCF_046866305.1 Octopus bimaculoides | reverse complement strand
CTTATTGTTGCATCCTGTGATGATTTTCTTTTAGTTTTTCAAGATCTTATGGGCAGATAGTACTTAAATTACTCCTTACACCTACATGTACAACTCTCAGACTTTTCCCCTGTGCCACCAGATGTAAAGCCGTTCTCTCTACATCCAACTCTGCAATGGGTTGTCGCATGTCACTGAAAGTTCACTTCTTGGATTCCCATCTGGATTTCTTTGCAGATGACCTCGGAGCAGTGTCTGATGAACATGGTGAAAGATTTCCCCAAGACATTAGTGCTATGGAGAAAAGGTACCAAAGCTTCTGAAATAACAGTATGCTCGCCGACTACTGTTGGATATTTTACTGTGATCAACCAGATCAGGAACATGCAGGAAATCCAAATCACAATGTTTCTAACTCTGTTGTTCTAACTTTGTCTATTTTGTCTGACCCATTTTTTTATGTATTCACTCATTGTAGAATGATAGTGAAGATTTTTAACTCAATAAATTCATTTGCTTTCTAAAAGTAATATGTCCTTATTTATTACGTTAATGATTTCATATATACAAATATGTAAATATTTGCATGCATCTACTAAAAAACTGATGCGTGCTGCATACAATTGGAGTGAAATTTTGAAATCAATATGAAAAATTAGTCTTAAAAAGTTGGTTTGCAGTGATAATGAGTATAACACATTTAATTTTGTTGACCAGTGTTAATGAAACCGGAAGGACAAAAGTCATAGCTAAACTCGGTGAGATTTGAACTTACAACGTAAAATCTGAAAATACAGTATAAAATATATTAGGGTATTTTAATCCCATGCTCCAATAATTCTGTCAGTCTTTCGCGCTTGGCCGGTTCCGCATCGTAATAAGTTAGTTTTCAATAGTGAATCGGAGTCATTTATTACCTATGTTCGCTATTTAGTATTTTTATTACATTTCGGTAATAACATTAGTGAAAGACATACGTATATATTGCATAAATCTCTGGATTTTTTTTACCTACGGCTACCCTGAAACTCAATATTGTCCATCTAACTATATCCATTGATAAAAGCTGGACTAAACTGGACATATCTGGTCAGGAAAGATCATCTAATCGAATCTATTTATATGGACACTACTGCGTGATATAAATAAATAAATATTTATCGTCTTCCATCCTTGCTCGCTCAAATAGACATCGTGAGTGAGTGACTATGTGTGTGTGTGTGTGGACAGCACTTACAATTCCAAGTGACCGTTGAGAATTACTTACTGACACACAATTTACATGCTGTACATAACTGCCTACTTTGCGAATTACAAACCATAAACCGACTCCTTTATAGAAATGCTGCCGTTTCGCTTCCATTTCGAAAATGTTGGCTAACTAAAGCTTCAAAAAGGATTTCATTTCAGGAGGGGGAGTGTTGTTGCTGTTGTTGTTGTTGTTGTTGTTGTTGTTGTTGTTGTTGTTTGTGGTGGTGGTGGGGAAGAAAAAGTGTTTTTTTTTTTCATTTGACGTTTTTGTTTCCTTGTTTTTAATAGAAATCAGAGAGACAGACGGACAAACTAATGCAGAGTTTTGCATACATTCCAATAAGAATATGATGCAAACACACACACATTCACATACACATACGCACGCGCACGCACATATGCACACACGCATATACGTACATACATATATACATATATATACACATACACACATGCATTTGCGTTTATATATATATATATAACTATATATACAAGCATACATGTATATATGTATCTACACAAATCTCTCTCTCTTTTCCTCTCTTTCTCTCCGTAAAAATATGTGTGTATATATATATATATATATATATGTATATATATATATATATATATATATATATATATATATATATATACACACACACATTTGCATACATATACATATATATATTTATATATACATACATATATATACATATATATACATACATATATATATATATATATATATATATATATATATATATATATATATATATATATATATATATATATATATATATTCATATGTATATACATATATATATATATTCATATGTATATACATATACATATATATATGTATATATACATATATAAATATATACAAATATGTATACATATATGTATGTTTATATACACACACATACATATATATATATATATATATTTATAAAGATTTATATAACCATATATATATGTAGACATACATATATATGCACACACACACATATATATGCGTATGTAATTGACGGCTCCTGTTTGTGTGTGTGCGTCTGTATATACGTGTGTTATGTGTGTATGCCTGTAAGCCTGTGTGTGCACTTAAACACTTCCATCAATTTCAGCACGTATGTATATCTGTGTGTCTGTACGGTTTGTAAGTGGTGGATTTTAAGAATGACGGGTGAATTCATATGATTAAAGAGTTATGTTATTAGCTGCCTTCCTTCCTGTTTCAACCGACTTTCTCCGAATATGAGATAACAGCCAACACGATCTATCAGAGTACTTCAAATCCCAAATTCGCACTCACACTCCCACATACACGCGCACGCACGCACGCACACACACACACACACACACACATACACGCATAAAAATTCAGTGACCCTCTCGCATATATACACAAAGAGCGCCGTACAAACATAATATCAAACATACGCAAACACATATAAATGCACTCCTCGCCATGAATTATCATTGAACACTCTCACATTTATATAGTTAAACGCTCATACACACGTTGGCATACATACACACGCAGACGTATTTACACTCACGCATATAAATATACATATAGATATATATAACGTGGCTCTCCGTCGGTTACGACGACGAGGGTTCCAGTTGATCCGATCAACGGAGAAGCCTGCTCATGAAATTAACGTGCAAGTGGCTGAGTACTCTACAGACACGTGTACCCTTAACGTAGTTCTCGGGGAGATTCAACGTGACACAGAGTGTGACAAGGCTTGCTCTTTGAAATGATGGTACAACAGAAACAGGAAGAAAGAGTGAGAGAAAGTTGTGGTGAAAGAGTACAACAGGGTTCACCACCATCCCCTGCCGGAGCCTCGTGGAGCATTACGTGTTTTCTGTTAATAAACACTCACAACGCCCGGTGTGGGAATCGAAACCGCGAGTCCGCTGCCCTAACCACTTGGCTATTGCACCTCCACGATATATATATATATATATATATATATATATATATATATATATATATATATATATACATAAATACATATTCAAACGCACATACTTTCGCGCACACACTCATATATATATATATATATATATATATGCATACATTGCCACACTCACGCACACACGCACATATCCATACACACACACTCATATATACTCAACCGCACATACACACGCACACACACACACACACACACACACACAATCACACACAAACACAGTCACGCTTACTCATACACATACGTACTTAAACACACTCGACCAGTCGGACACTACCGAGTTGTATTCCATAACTTGAGGCGATTTTGCCTATATTTCTTTCTATGCATTTTTACTTCATTTTATTTGTGGCTTTTCTTCATATCATTTCATTTTATTCCGATATTATTATAAATTAGATTCATTTCTTCTTTTAAACACCTTTCTCTATTTTATATTTTTATTTTAATCATATATTTTTTCCATTTCCTTTTTCATCAGAAATTCGATAAATACGGGAAGTGAATGACACACCATTTCATTGCCTCTTTCAATCAATAAACTGCGAGTTGACCGTCGCCATTTTGTCGCCAGACATTACTGCTTTTTACTTGTCGTGTGGCGACTGTCTCTTTAATTTGTATGTTCGTGTATGTTTCTATGTGTGTCTGAGTACATGCGACGTGAGTTTAAGCGGGTATATTATATAGGGGTGTGCGTCTGACTGAGTTAAACTGATTGTGCATATGCGTATAAGCTGAATGACGGTGTATATGAGTTCGACAGTCCGTTTAAGTGTGTTCAATAGTGACTGTATGTGTATATATATAATATATATATATATCTCACAGGATTCCGGGTTCAGTCACACTGCGTAGCACCTTGTGCAAGTGTCTTCAACTGGTGTTGGCGTGTTTACGTCCCCGTAACTTAGAGATTCGGCAAAAGACACCGATAGAATAAGCACTAAGCTTAAAACAATAAGTGCTGGGGGGGGGGGGGGTCGATCCATTCGACTAAAAATTCTTAAAGGCGCAGTCTAATGATTGAAACAAGTAAAAGATAAAAGGCACAGGCGTGGCTGTGTGGTAAGAAGCTTGCATCCCAACCACATGGTTCTGGATTCACATGTTACGTTCGTCCGGAGTCGAAAGACCCTTTCTGTCGTTTACTTATTTGTTTTTATATATGTACATTCGTTTGCCTTTCCCAGAGGCTTAATGCTTTTAGCTTAAGTCCCTATCCCAGCCGATTTTGAGTAATATCAGAGATAAGTGGACGAAATTACGAAGACATTCCGGACTCCGACTGAAGAGGCAATTGGCTGCGAATGATCCGTGTATCTTGTTTTGTCTTGTTTGCCATTGTCGTACTATTGTCCTTTCTTTCCGCATGTTGTGTTCCGACGGTTTCCGTTTGTTGTGTTCTTCCTGTTCTACATTTGATATATATACATATGTGGAGGCGCAATGGCCCAGTGGTAAGGGCAGCGGATTCGCGGTCATAGGATCGCGGTTTCGATTCCCAGACCGGGCGTTGTGAGTGTTTATTAAGCGAAAACACCTAAAAGCTCCACGAGGCTCCGGCAGGGAATGGTGGCGAACCCTGCTGTACTCTTTCACCACAACTTTCTCTCACTCTTACTTCCTGTTTCTATTGTGCCTGTAATTCAAAAGGCCAGCCTTGTCACACTGTGTCACGTTGAATATCCCCGAGAACTACGTTAAGGGTACACGTGTCTGTGGAGTGCTCAGTCACTTGCACGTTAATTTCACGAGCAGGCTGTTTCGTTGATAGGATCAACTGGAACCCTCGACGTCGTAAGCGACGGAGTGGCAACAACAACAACAACAATATACATATGTAACACAGTTGTTACTCGTTACATGCAGGATAACTTTTTGGAAGTATAATTTTGCCACAATAAGTAATATCAGAAAATATGCCATATATGTAATAATTATAATTTGACTTTCATCAAATTTCTTGCTACTTATACAAAATGATAAAATACATTCTAATTTTCAAAAGAAATATATTTATAAATTTAAGAATAAAATTGGATAAAACAAATAATTCATTTGTACAGTTGCAATAAATAGGATATCATTTTTCTAAATTTCATCATCGTAATTATAATCTACTCCAACAAAAACCTATTTCTGCAACATTTCGTAAAAATTGTGTAGCTTTCAGAATCAAAATAGATAACCGGGCACCAAACTAGAGTCCTCTCTCCTTCCCTCTCTATCTCTCTCTCTTTCTCTCTCTCTCTCACACTCACTCCTTCTCTCGCGCGCGCGTCCACACTCCCTCTCTCTCCTTTCTTCTTTCTCTCCTTCCCTCTCTTTCTCCTTCCCTCTCTTTCTCCTTCCCTCTCTTTCCTTCCCTTTATCCTTCCCTCTTTCCTCTTCCTCTCCTTTTCTCTCTCTCTCTCTCTCTCTCTCCCTCTCCCTCTCTCTCCAGTGTATACTCATATATATAGATAGAAAGATTAAATAGATGCGTATAAATGCGTATGTATTTAAACATATTTATATGCTTATATATAAAAACATATATACATATATGTATGTATGTCTATATATCTATGCATATATATACATATGTATATATATATATATATATATATATATATATATATATATATATATATATATATATATATATATATATATATATATATATCTTTCTATTTATATACATATATATATATATATATATATATATATATATATATATATATATATATATATATATATATATATGTATGTATGTATATATATATATATAAATATACATATAATATATATACACATATATATTATATGTATATTTATATATACACATATATGTGTGCGTATGTATTTACTTTTACATGTATGTATGTATGTATGTATGCATGTAGAAGCCACATTTAAAAGTAATTTGCAAATTGACAACTTTTTTCGAAATGCAAACAAAAATATTATTTAAACGTTTTGCAAGAGAAATTTGAAATGAATTGCCAATTTGCAATTATTTTCCATGTTACGTTTTCTTTTTCTAACGAATATCTTAATTCCTATGACGCTACTTTCATAAATTTACTGCTTCATGCAGTTGATAAATGAAGAGAATTTTATATTAATGATGTTTAGTAACCTACTTTTAACCATTAATTTAATTGTGGGGTTCTCTTACTCTTTGCGGGTCACTAAGCCTAGTATGTGCACTCATCCTGCACTTCATGTGCCAGAGATATTCTTCCTCACACCATGTATCTCTCTTTCTTCTTCTATGTATGTAGAAGGCATTGGTCGACCCGGTGCTATATTAGAAGACACTTTCCCAAGTGCTGGCCGTTGTTGTAAATGGACATTTTTAACCACACACCCATACCTGCGACAGGATAAGGTAATTCAGCCCTTTATAATATAATTCTGTATGACTTCGTAAATGGGCTGGTTTTGATCACAGGTTTACTGAATATTATGACACTATTGCGCATGTAACATATGTAGATATATGCATACACATACATGCACACAAACATTCAAACATACGTACAAACATACATACATACATACATGCATACACACAAACCGACAGACATATATGCATATTATGCTCCTGAAAGAGAAGAAAATCGGAGTATTTCCAATGCAGCACTCAACTCAAGTTCGAGGCTATCTACACTCGTGAATTGTGGTCTCAAAGAAGATTGAAATTCTGTATGTTGTAGAAAACTCAGATGTCACACTGATAAATCCAATGAGTGGACCTAACGAAGAGTAAAATATAATCCATATAAGCAAGCAAAGAAAGGGCTTAGCACATTTCTAATTACAAGTGTTTCTGTACTACTCTGTTTTTAACGCCACTTTACACCAAAGTTCCATGTGAAAAGTTGCGTAATATTTGCAGTTTTAAACATTTGAAGTGGCTCTTCTTCAGACTTGCATCAAAAGATGCACTCTTACATTAACACAATGTATATGTATCCTTGAATCTTCACAGACGAACAAATTTTAAAAAATGCATTCTCAATGAAGCAGCTCAAAGATATGATATAAAAATGATACACAAATGACGAGAATGAAAAATATTATTGCAAATGTATACCACGAAAATAATTGTGGCATTTGAAAAAGTATATAACAAAACAAAAATAACTTTACGACCTAAAACAGAACCAAAATAGCACAGGAAATATATTATAAAAGAGAATACGAAAAGGGGTCAGGAATAGATATTTCTAAAGACAGAAGTTTTGTGTATGACGCTAATCTAAAGGTGCAAATATTTAAAAATATAAAAACCAACCTAAGATCTTCCTCTTGTCCAGCGAAAGTATTTTGATGAAATATAAAATCAATTATAAAATAGTAAGACAACGAAACGCAAACCTGGACATCGGTGAACTTAATGAAAACAGACACGCACATCAATATCACCTGGTTAAACTAAATAATATATCCAATAACTGCAGTTGTTACAGGCGAAAGTTATTACCCACCCAGATCTATACATATAGGAATATTAAAAATCTATGCAAACAACATGGAAGAGAAACATACAGATAAAAGGATAGAAAAAATATAAGATCTCTCATGCTTTGGGGAAATCAATAAAACATACAATGTTGACAAAAAATGTGAGAGACAAATGTTACAGAATTATGGCATAATCAATAAAGCACCCGAAGTAAAGAAAAGCCCAAAACAAAAGATACTCGCTAAATCCCAAAGAAGTCTTCGTTATTGAAAGCGACAACGGGAAGGAATATACATATTGACAGTACCACGACGGACAACGTTTTTCAAGATAATACACGCACTGTCCGAATAATAGTGAGAGGTCATTTAAGCTCAATGAGACCGGACACTACAAAGCAAAATCAGCAAATAAGAATATCCCAAAATTCTGGTTGACATATTTAATAAGCACATATATAGGCAGATATTTTAATTTGATACTGCTTCTATTTCATATGACAGACTTTTATTCAGTCGAGCAACTATTCGCAACATTAGTGATTGTTTTCACTGTTTTCTTATACATCGGAGGCGAGAAACCTCGTCTAAGCATATGGCTAGCTGTAAGTACACGCCATAGAAAAGATCCAACGGGGTCGAAATGTATCTGGTGTTCGGAGATGATGCTCTTCCTCCGATATATATATTGTTTTTAAGCACAGCACCCCCGGAACGTATGTTATCTCAGGACAAATACCGCAGTAAATTTGCTTTTCAACAATGTATGTACATTAAATATACTGTGTAGATGGCTATTCATTAACATACCAAAATAAATAGAAGCACCTTGCCAGTTCACTGAAAGGTAAACCATCTTAAACCCAAAAGCAAAATAAACGGAAAATTCTAAAGAACCACCAACAGAATCTGTCCTCCAACAGTTTACATACAGTAATTGTAATAATATCGCATAGCATAAATAATTAACTGAAATGCAAGTCGTTTCCAGAAGAACAGAATATGTACAAAGGCCCTTATAGCAGTAGAGATCAAAGACTCTTTGTGGAGAAAGAAGGATCTGAGCCTTACATAGTTTGACAGCCAAATCATTTCCAATACTATTCCCCGCAAAAGGATTTTTAACTAAATGGTAAATGGTTCTGCAGATGGAGATTTAAAGAGACAATTATAAAAAAAAAAAAACTAACCCACTTCTTAGATATTTTGGTGGTGGGGCATTAACACATTTAACCAACATATTAAGCCAGACTGTGCCATGGGGGACCAGTCAATCATTTTTGCAAGTGGACGACCTGAAATCGAACTCCATAGTCGATAAAAACAACTAGAGACACAACTAATAGACAACGCTTAGATTTATGAGAGAAATTGATATGAGATTCAAATTACAAAAAACGCGAAGGCAACTTTCTGGAGAGGAAAACTAATTAAGATCACTAATAAAGAATCAGAGATAAGAGATTTAGACTAAATAGAGACTTACGAATACTCATGAATTAATGAGGTACACAGAACACAACATATATAAATGAAAAAGGTTAGGATGGAATTATATATACGCATCAGAATAAAAATGATACAAGACAAAACAAAATAAGCATCAATGCTTTGTCCCATTATAAGTTAGTTATAATATTCTCAATTAGTCGCAAAATGAATTAGTAAGACTAGACAGAAAAAAAATATTGACTACATTCAGAAAACTGTATGCAAAAGCTAACAGAAAGATTATATAGTATCACGAATATAGAAACTGTTTTCAAATATCCACTGTAAGACTACTAGAATTCCCAGTAACAAAGAAAAAAACGAAAATCTAATACTAACAGCTACAAAACACGAACAAAATAAAAATGTTTTCTGTCTTTGAGGAAGACAAAATAGAAGCCAGAGGTTAAAGTGACAGATGTGAGGAGAAAAAGGAAATAATAGAAACTGCGAGAAGCTAAACATTATGCTAAAGAAAAGAAGCTACTGTATGCAGTGCTGAAACGGTGGCAGGAAAAGCCAATACATAATCAACACTTGCAAAAGCTTGAACAGGGTTGAAAAGAAAAATGCTCAGTGCTGACCACCTATCCTGGGCAACGAGGTTTAACATAAACCAAAAGTTTACACCGTCAACTATGTCTTTTTAATGACCCCCGTGTCCTATCATCCCAGTTTCTATGTATCCAATCAATGATCAGTTGTGTGACATATTAACCAAGCTAACCGAACTTGTCCTCCATCCTCAGTTTTAAAAACAAAACTTATTGTGCCGTATGAGCTTCCTCCAATGATGTAAGAGATTTCACCGTGCACATAGGTGAAGGTGATTTCTGGGGGATCTCAGGAGAAAACAAGGAAAGACGCACTGTCTTCGGCAATGCCCAGCTATTTTATTCTCTTTCGCACCTCTTTAACAAAATCAGAAAAAAAATGCACTTGTTTTTGCTTGTCATGTTACAACGCAGTTGTCTTATTTGTGTCTAAAACTCGCTTGTTAGAAATTATGCTTTCAAAAGATCAAAATACTCCTTCCCTCAAATTTTTAACGTTATTTTCATTTGACAAAGCCTGTATGTAAGAAAGCTGTTGTTGTTTGCTTTTTCACTTAGAATATTTAAATCAATTTTGACACCATTGTTGGTCACAAAGTTACTTTCTCCAAGTGTATATGTGTTGTTCAGTATGCTTAGACTACTTTTTGATTCTTTTACTTGTCTTTTTTAATCTATCTGAAGTTTTTATTCCATAAATGTTTGGTTAGGGGCGTGTTTATTTACAACTGCTGTAGTGATTATATCTTCCTACAAAGGAGCATGTTGAAATATGGCTAATCAAATAATTTTCAAATGCTCGGGTTGTTATATTTAGTCTAAATACGGCAAAGAAATATAAAAAATAAGCTTCTCACTCTTCTGTAAAAATTCGCGCAATACAAGACAAAAATTACAATCTACTTTTAAAAAAAAGAGCACATAAAATGTAATCCATAACGACATCACCAACAGCAATAATATTATTAATAATAATAATAATAATAATAATAATAATAATAATAATAATGATAATAATGATAATAATAATAATAAATAATAATAAGGATCTTTTTTAAAACGGGGGCCACATTTTTCATTAATGTTTTACGTAGTGTTTTTGGTACCGAAAGACTTTCAAACTTCGTATACTTATCTATTTTGTGTTATAGAACAGAAAAATATTTTTGTATTCGAATTTATTTCATCTAAAAAATTGTCTTATTTCGATAATTTCAACCAATCACTGACAAGTATTCAGTTGTTTATATTTACTCCTTTGGCTGATTAAGCGATGTAAAGCGTATTTAATCTCCATACCTTCGTTTTATTTGCTTTTTTCATTTTAAATTTGCTTTAACCCTAACCCTAACCGTAGGGTTAAGGTTAGGGTTAGAGTTAGGGTTAGGGTTAGGGTTAATTGTTTCAGAATCGTTTGTTTATGTAGTCGGCACTTAATGTATATCGGCTGAATGGACGTCAGTGATTGGTTGAAATTACAGAAATACGACAACTTTAGCATGGAATAACTTATGGATTTCTTTTTTTTTAAAGAAGACTAAGAGAAAAAGATGTTTTATATGACACATTCTACCAGTGTTCCAAGTTTCAAAGTGTTTCGTTAATGAAAAATGTGGCCCCCGTTTTAAAAAGATCCAATAATAATAATAATAAATAATAATAATAATAATAATAATAATAATAATAATAATAATAATAATAATAATAATAATAATAATAATAATAATAAATAATAATAATAATATTAATAATAATACTAATAATAATAATAATAATAATAAATAATAATAATAATATTAATAATAATACTAATAATAATAATAATAATAATTCTTTCTACTATAGGCACAAGGCCTGAATCTTTTGGGTGGAGGGGACTAGTCGATTACATTGACCCCAGTCCAGTGTTTCACTGGTAATTATCGACCCCGAAAGGATGAAAGGCAAAGTCGACCTCGGCGTAATTTGAACTCAGAATATAGCGGCAGACGAAATACTGCTAAGCATTTTCCCCGGCGTGCTAATTGACTCTGCCAGCTCACCACTTTAAATAATAATAATAATAATAATAATAATAATAATAATAATAATAATAATAATAATAATAATAATAATAATAATTTAGGCACAAGGCTAGCAATTTTTATTGGAATTGTTAGTCAATTACGTCAACTCGGTATTTCATTGGTCCTTTATTTTATCGACACGTCAGAGATGAAAGACAAAACTAGCCTGCGAGATTTGAACCGAGAGCCGCGGGGCGCTCTAACGATTTGGCCAATTCACCAATAATACAATCAGTCAACATCATTTCAGGATGCCCGGTTGTTGCCAAGTGTAAGTATGTACAAAGACACATTCAAGCTGGAAAATATGTCTACAAGTCAATATACAGATGCTTTGTCAGGAAAATGGAAAAGAAATGATTTAAACATATACGAAACATAATAGATAATAACGGCCTGCCAATCATCTAAGATGTATATGTCTGTCAAAATTAACGAATAAATTAAGGTAAAACCATCCAGATATAATTATCAAGGAGTAGATTTAAAATGTCTGTATTCTGAAAGACATTTCGATACCCGTCAACCCAAACCATTGCACTGAAAAATGTTGAGCAACTGTCAAAGTATATAACAAGATTCTTGTAATTGAAATAAACAGAATGTGGAACGCGATTGTGAAAACAGTACTAACAATAGCGAAGCACTAGATATAACAAAAAATATGTGAACAAAAACACACAAACGAAACCAGGGCTAATAATGTTTCACACAGCGTAAATGAAAGGGCTGCTAAGTGCAGTTTACATTTTACACAAGACGTTTACTTTCCACTAACAAAATTTACACTGTAAAGTCTTTGCACTTGACACATATTCTACACAACTATCACCCAATAAGAATAACGCTAATCGCATAAACATATTCACTATGGTATTACCATGAAACAGACAAGCAATATAACAACACACGCCTAACAGTCATTACCCGATAAAATAACACCACATATTCTCTTCCAGAAATCGATCCTCCACGATATATCACCAAAACCTCGCATAATTGGGATTATACACAATTGTTGTTGTTGTTGTTGTTGTTAAGGCGGCGAGCTGACAAAATCGTTAGCACGCTGGACGAAATTCTTAACGGTACTTCGCCCATGGCTACGGTCCGAGTTCAAATTTCGCCGAGATCGACTTTGCTTCTCATCTTTTCGGGGTCGATAAATGAAGTACTAGTGAAATACTGGGGTTGATGTACTCGACTAGTCCCCTTCCTCCAATTTCAGGCCTTGTGCCTTCAGTAGAAAGGATTATTATTATTATTATTATTACTATTGTTGTTGTTGTTAAGGCTGTGAGCTGCTAGAATCGTTAGCACGCCGGGCAAGATGCATAGCGGCATTTCGTCTGCCTTTACGTTCTGAGTTCAAATTCCGCCGAGGTCGATTTTTACTTCTCATCCTTTTGGGGTCGATAAGATAAGTACCAGTAGAGCACTGTGGTCGATGTAATCGTCTACTCTCCTCCCCTCCAAATTTCAGCCCCTGTGCCTTTAGTAGAAAGTATTATCATTATTATTATTATTATTATTATTATTATTATTATTATTATTGTTTCTTTTTATAACAGGTTTTGTTGGAAAATCTGGAGTCTTGCATGCGTAGCGGGCTTCCTACCAGCAGCCTACAGTACCATGCTATTCATTCTTTTCAGATATCAAATACTTTCCTGGTTATTCTAGCCGTGCCAAGGAGGCAAACCTTTTGTAACAGTTCTACTGGGCACTCAATCCGATTCCCTTTATATAACGAACCACTGCAATTTGTGTTGACCTGACTTTTGTGGGATTTGAACATGAAATGTAAAACAGAACTGTACTGAAGGTAGTTATGCGTTTTATCCGTCGCTCTAACAACGTCTTTTCCGTCGAGCGATGATTTTAAAATTTGTCATATGGACATACATTTTGTTTTTGTTTTCAGTTTTTGTTTTTTTTAATCTTGACGTTGAGAGGACCAGCGGGGTGAGTAAGAGGAGGAGAAGGACGAGGAGGATATAAAAAGTGGAAGAAAAGGATCGTTATGCTAAAGCTCATGATGATCACGATAATCTTGATAAAGATTGATAATGTCAAAAGAAAAATAATGTTTTCACAGAAATCTTTACAAAAAAAAATCGAATACTAATTACAACAAAATAGAAATTATAGAAATAAAAATGCTACTAAGAAAACAATGTTCCCAGCAGATTCACTTTACCATAGGAATTCTAATAGAAGAAAAATCTCTGGTTTCTACAGCAAATATTTGCATTTTTTGAAATAACATCAAGAATTTTGAACTGGATCCATATATTTTCTATTCTTCCGCGTTTGTATTTCACTCTCTCTCTCTCTCTCTCTCTCTCTCTCTCTCTCTCTCTCTCTCTGTATATATACATACATACATGCATATATATATATATATATATATATATATATATATAATATATATCTTTCTCTGTTTTTCTTTATATATGTGTATGTATAAATATATGCATATGTATATATAAATATATCTATTTACAGACATATGCATATATATATACAAATATATATATATATATATATATATATATATATATATATATATATATATATACAAATATATATATATATATATATATATATATATATATATATATATATATATATATATGTGTGTGTGTGTGTGTGTGTGTGTGTGTGTGTGTGTATGTTCAATATATATACATATATGTATATATATATATATATATATATATATATATGTGTGTGTGTGTGTGTGTGTGTGTGTGTGTGTGTGTGTGTACGTGTGTATGTGGATGGATGGACTTCAAATATGTGATGAATTACTGAATGAGGTAAGCAAATAAAAATATTTAATGGTTTTTGAATTTACTTCTTAGTTGGAAACACATGATAAAAACTTGGTGACAACTGTTGGCTGCTCAATACAGAAAAGGAAGTAATTCCAAAAAATTAAAGGCGGCAGGCAAATTAGAGACGCGTTCTATATTTAACCCAGAATTTAACCGTTCGGTAAAGTGATCGACAGAATAAGTACCAAATTTTAAAATGACATAAGTACAGGAAGGCGACTTGTTTGACTAAAACGCTTCGGCGTGGTGCCCCAGAATGGCCGCAGTTCAGTGACTAAAACAAGTAAAAGATAAAACATAAAAGAAGAACCAGTTTCCCAGACATGCTAAGGGAAAGGACAAAATCTGATATTTGTTAGCAGGCAGAGTGACAACTGCGGAGGTGTTTCGTTCTTATTGGACTTCATTAGTGAAGCAAATAATCTTCGCAAGTTGGGAACAGAAGTCTTTACAAGCAGAAAATGAATTACGAAACTTTTGTCCAGTATAACTTCCATGATTATAATACGTGACCTGAAGTAAATGACTCAAATATATCTTTCTTATTCTTTAAAATTAGCACTTCTATTTGGGGGTCGCTCACAATTACGTTCAGGATTTTGTTTTATTTACCAAACAATCAAAATTAATTTATTTTCAGCATGCGCTGTTCGGTACATCGCCATTTATCTAAAACCCGGTTATATGTGGGTGTGTGCGTATGTATGTGTATGTATTTACATATATATATATGTATATATATACATACATATATACGCAGCCCTCAGCTCACCTACCAACCTATCAATATGTCTGTCTGCCTGTACGTCTATTACAGACTATCTTCCTGTCACACCCACACACGCTCCGTACATACATACATATATATACATACATACATATATGCATACATACATACATACATACATACATACTTGCACACATAATACATAAATACATACATACATATGCGTACACACACATACATATATATATACACACATATACACATACACACATATACACATACACACATATACGTATATGTTTTTTCATATAATAAAGTTATACATAAAACTATTTTAACGTAAAACTGAAGAATTGAGCAATACTTTTTAGTAGAATACATGTTTCCTAAGCTTTTACAAGTTGACGGTTGACAGTGACTTCGAATTTTTGGACTGCTGGCCTTCGATGAAGCTAGCAAGCCGAAGTTCCGAAGTCACTGTCATCACTCTACTTGCAAAAGTTTAGTTTATAGAGAGAGGCCTTCTTAATTATATCCTACAGGTGAATACATTCAAGAAAAAGGTTTCTGGCAATAGCATGGATGGGGATATTCAAAGTGGTTCAGTTCTGCAAGGAATGAATATGAAGCCTGGATCTTGGGATAAGAGGAAAAGTAATTGATGCATTGAATGTGTTTTATATGGATAGGACACAGGTGTTTCAGACAAACAAGAAGTGTTGGAGTAGCGCGAAAGCAATAGGGAGATGATACGCCATGTTGACGTTAAATACATACATGTGGGAGGGGAGTCTGGCAATTGTCCATGCATGCAAGTCTCTCCATCAACGCTATCAATATTGACCAAGAGAAAGACTACTGCCTGTGGGACGATACAGCTTGGCATCAGTAATGTCATTGCGGTTCCTGTCAGAATGAGAAGGGGCGAATCAAACATCAAGAATAATCTCGTCTGATGCTCTAACATAACCGTCAAGTCGTTACCCAGGATTGGCTAGTATTGTCGAAAACAAATCTGTACCAAAAAAAAAAACACTAGCTGGCATTGTCACAAACAAACTTATAACAACAAAAATAATCAATCACATGGCGAAAAAAACTACCGACCAATTGTACGCTAGAATCCCAAGTATGAGATGTCTATGGTCTTTTTCTGAATCTACTCCTCTAAGATCGAGTCAAAATGATGGTAATATTATCATGAGAACGAAAGACATAGCCGGAAGAAAAGTGTTTTAAGATGTCTTGAGCAACTTCTTATCATCAAAATTATGATTTCAATGATCAACAGGGCGGCACAAAAGGAATCTGTTTTCTGTCTGGTTGGGTTTTTAAAAATGTGTCCAATTATGTTCCCTACACGAAATTATTCGGCTTGCTAAAGTATCACAGACCTCAATCAAAGCTAATACACATCTTGGCTTCGTTCTGATCCACCGTCCTGATACTAAGTACTGTAACTGATAGCATTATCTCTGATATGATCAAGTATTTCAGAGATATATTTCAGTACGACAGCTTCTCTGTCGTTTTGTTTACACTTGAGAGAATCCCCTATCCTTTTTGCTAAGAAAATTTTATAAGTTAATTATTGGCTGACAGGAAGATAGTTACGAAACCTACGCACAGCTTATTTGTAGACGTCTTGAAAGTCTGTGCCAAAATATGAAAGATATGAAGAATATTCTTGTCATGGTTTTGACGTTCTCAAAGGATACTATGATGAATTTTGGCCAAGATAAGTGCTTCTATTTGATTGTAAAACTAAAAACTAAACCACAAGCCAGCCGGTTAACATCTCTATCAATAGACTAACTCATTCTGCGGTATCAACGGGAAATGCTACCTTAGAATTGGAATATATCTTATAATAGCACTTGTAATAATAAACACATAACCAGAGAATATTACATTCTATTTTTAAAAAATATGCTCCACAACGTTCTCTACACACAAATTAATTGCCCGTTATGTCTGACGCACCAGTCTCACGCCAACATTTGGGCTATTAACTGGACACTAGATGAGATCCGGGTCATTTATGCTAAAAACCCCAAATTCTACCAAGCGCCATCAGAAATTTTTATATCAGTACTAATACTGACCGCCAGCATCTAACATGAAAACAAAGGAATTTTAAAATTGAATGAAACTGCTTATGAATATTCCATCATGTCCTTTCGACGGCCTGCAGAAATACGCAGAAAGCCATAGCTTGAAATGCTAAGATTCACCAAGAAAGAAGAATATAACGTGTTTGACACCTTCAAAAGACAATCGATTAACGATACTGTGAAAATTTGTAAAGCATTCCAGAGATTTTCCATTCGAGTTTTATGAAATACAGCAATCTACACAATTGCTTATGGCATACACACATAGACACACACACAAACACTCTCTCTATCTATCTATCTATCTCTTACTCACTCACTCACTCTCTCTCACACACATGCACATACATTTAGAAAAACAGACATAAGACACATTCACTTGTGTACTAAATTGATACTCACACACTTTACTTGAGTGCAAGTTTATCCATATATGTACTTACATATATACACACGGTGACTCGTTGACATATTCAAAAATCCCAAGAAATGTCAAGAACTCAAAAGAAATAGCCTCGCCACTTGTGACTGGCTTGAATTCTGTAAAGGAAAGCTTAAAGAAATCTCGAAGAAAACTCATCTATACACACGAACATGCATAGAAGCATATATATACACACATGCGTACATGCATATAAAACATGCATATAAAACATGCATATAAAACATGTGTTTTTGCGTCTGTGTTTGTCCCCCAACCATCGCTTGACAACCGATAGAATAACTTACTAGGCTTATAAAGAATAAGTCCTGGGATCGATTTCTGCGACTAAAAACACTTTAAGGCGGTGCCCCAGCATGGCTGCAGTCAAATGACTGAAACAAGTACCAAAGAAACATAATAACAGAATAATGCGCTTTACTTGGGTGTAAGTTTCTAAAATAAGTTGAGAAATTCGAAGAATTGCTTTCGTCCACTAATGGAACCCTGGAACCCTTATCATGTTTACAGCTCTGAGTTCTAATCCAACGGGCAGCTTTCGATTTTTTTCTAATATTTACACACTATTATCATATAAAAATGATAAAAATTTAGTGAAAAAAAAAACCTCTGTACAGAACTAATGAAAAATTTACGGTCATGGCTGCCTTAGATAACTGTCTTCTGTTCTAACCCTGGGCTGACCAGTGCCTTGGGATGGAATGTGATAGACAGAAAAGTGTGAAATTCCGCTATATAGAGTAGTGCCTCGATATACGAGTTAATTTTTCCTGGAGACCGCTCGTAAAGCGAAAACTCGTAAAATAGAGCAAAAATTTCCCATAGAAGCAATGAAATTTTATGCTGTCATTTTAATCCGTCGCTGTGTAGAGGCATCAGAACCAGTGTTGTTACGTGTTGCAATATTGCCACTCACACAAACTGGCTGTTTAACCTTTCATGTTTATTATAAAATAAAACTCGTAAACTCAGGGTCTCGTAAAGCAGGTCCTCGCAAAGTGAGGTATAACTGTATGTACATATATGAATGTGCGCCCACGTGTGTGTGTATGTGTGTGTGTGTGTGTGTGTGTGTGTGTGTGTGTGTGCCTCCCTAGACAACTGCTTGACATCTGGTGTTGGCTTATGAAAGACACTTTAACTTAGATGTTTGACAACACATACTGATAGAATAAGTAACAGTCTTAAGAATTAATTGATAAGTACTACTGTCGATTTGTTATACTGAACCCTGCAAGGCGGTGCCCCAGCATGGCCGCAGTCCAATGACTGAAGCAGGAAAAACATAAAAGAAAGATATATTACTCCCAGACCTATAACTTTAGCTTTATACCTGTATTTACAGTGATAACTCTTGGAGATATAAACACAATGCCTCAGCACTAAGCTTGAGAAGCTGGGCTTCAGAAAACCGGAAAACACACGTCAAATTAGGAAATTACAATTTATAGCTATTTATGGGGCAATGAAAATATGTAAGACACACATGTACAGATGCATACGTATACAGATAGCACATACTTTGATACATACATACGAGTATTCATATCTACACATGTGTATTCGTACGTTTATTCATACATACGTACGTACAAATGTGTATTCTCACATACATATATATACGTATGTTCACTTTTACGTGCATGCATAAACATGAACATACGTCAATATACATGCTTTCACACGTATTCACACACACGCGCCTGTACATGCATACATACATACATACATGAATACATTCATACATACGTACGTACGTACATACATACATACACCATACATACATAAAAACTTAGAAATCTGCACATACATATATACAAACAAACAAAACACCCTGTTATTGCTGTTGAAATTCCAACGAAGAAGCCTTGGATCTAGGTAAAGAAACCGGTTGTTTCTCTATTTCTCTATTGGCTAGAAATCTGGAAATAAAACTGAACAATGACATACATACATACATACATACATACATACATGTGTACATGCATATATACATGTATGCGTACATTCATACATTCAAACATACGTGACTACCTAGTTGAAAACTAAACTAATAAAGAAGCCTTGTTTCTGGGGTTGAAAACCGTTCTTTATCTGCTGCTGTGAACTTTTAAAAATAAACCCATAACTTCACACTTATATATTAATGACG
Organism: Octopus bimaculoides; assembly: GCF_046866305.1. Classification (NCBI taxonomy): domain Eukaryota; kingdom Metazoa; phylum Mollusca; class Cephalopoda; order Octopoda; family Octopodidae; genus Octopus; species Octopus bimaculoides. The sequence goes on along the minus strand of NC_142941.1, from coordinate 46,230,098 downwards.
AGCTAAAGATTTATTTGCTCTGCAACGGAGCCAATGTGTTCGTGTGTGTATGATGTGTTAGTCGGGCTGTTCATGTGTGTGTGTGTGTGTGTGTGTGTGTGTGTGTTATTTCTTTACTACCCGCAAGGGGCTACACACAGAGGGGACAAACAAGGACAGATAAACGGATTAAGTCGATTATATCGACCCCCAGTACGTAACTGGAACTTATTTAATCGAACCCGAAAGGATGTAAGGCAAAGTCGACCTCGGTGGAATTTGAACTCAGAACGTAGCGGCAGATGAAATACCGCTAAGCATTTCACCCGGCGTGCTAACGTTTCTGCCAGCTCGCCGCCTGTCGTATGCGTGTGTGTGTGTGTGTGTGTGTGTGTGTGTGTGTGTGTGTGTGTGTGTGTGTGTGTGTGTGTGTGTGTGTGTGTGTGTGTGTGTGCGTGCGTGTGTGTGCGTGCGTGTGTGTACGTGTGTGTGTGTGTGTGTGCGTGTGTGTGCGTGCGTGTGTGTATGCGAGTGTGTGTGTGAGATAATAGAGAGAGAGTATTCAGTGTGTGTTTCTGTATATTGACACAATACGTGTGTGAAGAGTCCATTGCTATAGTGCAATAATGTTGTAATACTGATAGTGCATGCTGCATGCCGCGCCGTGCTCTCTACTTGCTGCTGTCTGCTCACAGATAAATCCTCTAGCTAGCTTCTTTAACGAAAGGTGAAAAGAGGAGTCGTGCGTGTTAGACTTCACCTGTTAATTCATTTTCTTCACCACCAAGAACTCTACTGCGCCACCCTGAGGAAACACATAGAAGCGGATCGCTGTTCTAAGCTAAACTACAAGGTTTCTAAGGGTAGCGATCTCCAAAAGCATAGCATGCGGGTATTCTACTGTGTCGATATGCACTCATCAACAATTGTGATAAGTCTTTTGCAACAAATGCCGACGGGGCGCACCAAAACAAAAATGAAATACTCCCGCAGTACACGACAGGCGAGCTTAAGTGACAATGGATTTGATGGATTCTTGCAACCAGGATTTGAAACTGGTCATCCTGGATCCATCATAGTCATCATCGTTTATCTCATCATTGTAACAGTGCTACTTGAGATGGTAACACCCCGCCAAAAACACTTTACAATCATTTATGTATAACACCAACTCTGACTGCGTTGAACAATACCCGGACTTTAATAGTTGGAGTTTGCAAACCAATGTGACATTTGGTATCAAATAAACTGCACTGGCAACTCCAAATCAGAATCCACTACAGCAGCGACCACAAAGTATTTGGGCGCTAGCGACTAAAACTGAGTGGTAAATGTTTTCGAAGAACCCCGTGTGTGATTTCTGGGGAAAAAATTCACAAAGTGGAAGAGAGTCTACAAATGGTTGCCTAATAATTGGCAATCACTGAACTGGAGAGGTTTGCGCATCAATCGGACTATTCCATTATTGCGGTCAAAATACGATGCAATACAACCTAAAATTGGCAACCTGGAATGTAATAATAGAATTCTTCTGGCGTTATATAACATCTCTGCAAACCACGTGAGAAATTATTATGGCGGTGCTGAGACGTCGCAATATTGACATTGTGATGTCGAGTGAAATCAGATCCCTGTATAAGGTCTCTCTATAAATTGTAATCAGTCACACTTTCTGCTGAAAATCTTTTGCCCCGTTAGAATTCACGGAGTAGAACTGGGCAACCAAATAATCCTTTTTCCAAGTCTCACAGAAACACTACTTCTGGCAATGAAAATGTGTGCTACACTTCTCAGTACGTTTGCACCCACTTTACCATCTGATAATAGAGCCAAGAAATGTTTACATCGGACACTGAACGGAGTCCTTTGTCGGATCTCAATGAATGACAAGATCTCCTTACTTTGAGATTTCAACATTAGTGTGGAACAAAGCAGAATATGGAGTAGATATATTTATAAGGATTCTATAGAATCTAGGCACATCAATATCGCGTAGGCCGCCAGAAATGGATAGGTACGACAATATAGAATTCACATTGAGGTAAGCAATGATGAAGGTGTCAAGTGTTGAGAGAAAACTGTAGACATATAAAGAACCAAATCCAATTTAAACCGTAGAGCCAACTCTGGGATTGGTTCCAAGCGTGGCATAGGTATAAAAAGAGAACACAAATGGCGTTTCAAACTTGCGACAGCTGTTTCGGTAAAATTTTATCGATGTATTCATAGATTACATCATAACATATAATCCGGCATCTTCAAGTAAAATTTTAAACAGGACTTTACCAAAGACGGTGGATTAGTCATGATCGATACATGAAATCTCACCTGTCTGACATCTTACCTGTTTAAAATCTCAGCTGAAGATGATATATTATATGTTATGATTTAATCTATGAACACCTAAATAAAATTCTACCGAAACAACCATTGTAGATTATAAAGGCCATTTGTGTTCTCTTCATATATATATATATATATATATATATATATATATATATATATATATATATATATATATATATACAGTTCAAATTTATGGGGGAAAAAATCCACGAAGACAAGTGAGGGAACAACAAGCAGGTTTGTATATGTAAACACACATTCATATATTCAAACTCACATTATCGGGCACCTGACCCCTAAGATGATGTGACGGGTGTTTTGTATGACGTAATGCACAACGTAGGAATTGAAATATAGAAAGGACTGAACTTTTATCGTCCATTTATTTCCTTTTTCGTTATGTTTATTTACTGTATGCCATACGTGACTAATGTTACTATGAGATTGGAGTTGTGGTGTACTTGTTATCTTTAAATTATCGTTCTTTTATAGCGGAGTGATAAAACTGGATTATTACTAATTGAGTAATTAATTAATTAATCAATGTTCATTCTTTATAGACCGCTAGCCAATCACATACTGGAAACTACCGAACTAATAACCACAATCGACGTAAACCAACCCAATATAGAGAGGTAGATATGGCTATATATATATGTATATATATGTATATATATAGATGATAGATAGATAGATAGATAGATAGATAGATAGATAGATAGATAGATAGATAGATAGATAGATAGATAGATATACATATACATATATATATACATGTATATATATTGGCACAATTATATATACATATATATATATATATATATATTGATACATAATTATAGGTATATATACACACATACAGACAAAAATGCACGCACAGTATACATAACGCCATCTTATTAGATGGTAATGAAATATTCTCACTGTATGGGTATGCATGAATGTGTGTGAGTTTTAGTATATGAATGTGTGTTTACATAAAAAATAACAGTGTACTGTATGGATGGATGGATGGATGGATGGATGGATGGATGGAGTTGATAATTCCACCACTACTTATGGTTTCCGGCATGCAATACATTTTTGGTCATTCAGGCAATATTAGATAAATGAATGACGCTGTACGTCCGGAACGAACCAGCTAGGTCGACGTTTATTGGTCGTAGTTGGTAATGTCATCGTCGAATATATGACATTCAAAATATCTTTATTGTTGACAAGGCGACCCTACTATAAGGGAAAGTTCTTAGTTCAGAGGTACGATTAAGGGACAGCTACCTCTTGGAAATTTTCTGAAGCCCTTGACCATGAGTTTGAATCAGTGGATGGTAAATTTGGGGCATATGGAAGCTGTTCACATGAAATTTTCTATGATGACGACATCTAAAGACTATCTAGGATCTCCTGTGATGTGATGACTTTGTCTTTTTAATATTTGAACGTTTTCAGTTAAGCATAGCCTCCATTCAAAACGATTTTGTCTATAATGTTCCATATTATTGAGGTATGTTCCGATCCACAGTCGCAGAGTAGCGAGACGAAGTGAAAAAGAGATAGCCTTTCCTTTAATGTGAATGAATGTAGACACTGGTAATGACAGCTTTCAGATATTTTTGCTGTGAATCACGCACGATTCGATACTACCTGTGGAGATTAACGATGCTGTATATATTACTGCTTTAGACAGGCAAGATTTTCTGAGTGGGTTATTAGGAGGGACCAGCTGTTACAAAATGGTTAAAGGATGCCTAGATGTTTATTTTTGGTTGTAGTATGTGATATGGGAAGCTATGTCATCCGGGCAAGAATAGCTGTCCTTAACATTGTTTGTATCAAATTATTTAATGTACTCGTGTGTCGGTGGAGAATGTTCATAGTCATATTAGTGACTACATCCATGTTATATGGTGGATCAATTTCTTTTCGTGTTTCTTTTCATGTGTAAATCGTGCTTCTTGTAAACAGCTTCTCGCAAAAACCTCTTCTGGCTAGCGCATTATTGCAGTAAGAGGAGGCCCTGTTAAATATATCCTTATATTAGGATAAACCAGTGACATATGTTTAAAACAAACACCTTGACTATACCTATTAAATATTTTCTATATCTATTTATGGCGTGCATACAACATGATTGGCCACGACATGTATAGATTTATAAATAAATGTATAGAATTATAAGATGTTTACGTTAAATATAACTATTAACTGCAATATAGCTTATTTCATCGATGTAACATTAGGTTTAAACACAGGCAAACTCTCTCCCTACCGAGAACAAAACTAACACACCGTACATACATAAAATTTCAAGCCACTACGTAGCCATAACTAGGAATCTTGTAACAGAAATAAGTAGGAGAGTCTCGCAAGCTCACAAGCATTTTAAGAAATGAAGAACACAATGGATAAAGTAGTCTTAGATGCACTGTTTAAATAGAAAATAGGAAAACCATGACAGTAACGCTTTCACTCATAGGCTTGCTGGATTAGAGCTAAATAAGTACAACACCGACGATGACGATAACAACAATATATTGGTCAGTTATTCAATCTGTATGAGAGTGTATGTCTGAATGTATGTTTAGATGTGTCAGGTGAAGATGGATATCTAGACAGTTGCTCACATACATTTGCATG
>NC_142941.1:46197636-46212636 GCF_046866305.1 Octopus bimaculoides | reverse complement strand
GTAATCGATCAGCACGGTTTCTATAGGCACAACGTTTCGAGCCTTGTGTCTATAGAAGAATGGGTTACTGTTATTGTTGTCGTTGTTGTTGTAATATCTACAGCTATGGTAATTGTTGTTGTCAATGCTGTTGTTGTCATCGTCGTTGACATGTATCCTTCAAAGATCCCTGATCTGTCCCGTGTATCAGGTTCTCAGTATGACCAGGTAAAATTTGAGGGAGATTTTGGCTGGTATTTCTAGCACTGAGAGTGACCACGTAGAAGCCACTCGTTATCTCTCGCATTTAATACACAATACATAATAAAAATATATTCTATATAGAACAGGAATTTTCAACCATTTTATTTTTTTATCTGTGGACCCCTTTGATTACTATTTTATTCTGGTGAACCCCCATGGCCATTCGATGTTTAAAAACTAGTTTTATAGAAACTTCTTTGAAAATTCCTATTTTGTTTATCACACATCAACTTGTGTAGGTTGAACTATCCAAAATGCTAGAGAAAGAAACCTAGCTGTTTCTTGCAATACTTACCAATAAATACATCTAAAGCAAAATTTTTTCAGAGGCCCCCTACTAACTATTTTGTTACATGGAAAAAAGTTCTTTTCTACTCTAGGCACAAGGCCCAAAATTTTTGGGAGGGGATTAAGTCGATTAGATCGACCCCAGTACGCAACTGCTACTTAATTTATCGACCCCGAAAGGATGAAAGGCAAAGTCGACCTCGGCGGAATTTGAACTCAGAACGTCAAGACAGACGAAATACTGCGAAGTATTTCGCCCGGCATGCTAACGTTTCTTATTTCTTTATTGCCCACAAAGGGCTAAACATAGAGGGGACAAACAAGAACAGACAAAGGGATCAAGTCGATTATATCAACCCCAGTGCGTAACTGGTACTTAATTTATTGACCTCGAAAGAATGAAAGGCAAAGTCGAACTCGGCGGAATTTGAACTCAGAACGTAAAGACAGACGAAATACCGCTAGGCATTTCGCCCGGCGTGCTAACATTTCTGCCAGCTCACCACCTTGGGTGAAGGAAAAAAAATTACACATCCAACAGCTGTTTCTGTGGGCTTGGTGGTCCATAATAATGTTTGTAGGTTGATTCCATCGTATCAAGTATATGCAAAATATTGTATATAGTATACATTATACGCAATATACATTATATACAATACATATATATTATATAAGCGCAGGAGTGGCTGTGTGGTAAGTAGCTTGCTTACCAACCACATGGTTCCGGGTTCAGTCCCACTGCGTGGCACCTTGAGCAAGTGTCTTCTACAATAGCCTCGGGCCGACCAATATATATTTAAGTCACATTGGTCTTTCGTTAACTGAAATCTCTCATCTACGCACGGTACGACTATAGAGAATAGCAGTAGTTCGTTAGCTGAACAGGTTGATTGACATTAGATGTTACTCGGCATCTAATGACAGTCGCCATTGATTCAATAAGCACATCTGCCGAAATAATTCACATCCACCAAGCTGTATCCCATGATTTCAAAGTGCCCTGGTTCCGGTAGTTACATGCTATTTACCCCATAGCTAGGACCCTGACAGGGGCTACTACTCCGGGTCAGAATAGATCAGAAAACAATAGTGGATAGAAGGTGGTTCCACACTCCTTAAAACTCTGGAACTCTCGAACCAGGATTCCATTACTGGATATAGCTTAAAGCCATACCCATGACAAACATTTTCTAACTGCACCAATACTTATAGGTATGAATAAGAATTTATAACTTGGATAGAGAAATTGTAGGTTTTGAAGTAGTTGTCAGTAAATATTTTCTTTCTCATTGATTTTCAAAGAAATCTTCACAACTGCAAATTAGCTGACCTCTTTAACTGTACTTCTTTTTTTTTTTTCCTAAACAACTTCAAGTTTGTTATATTTGCACATGGCGAAAGTTTTGATGGGAATATTCTACCGATGTTTTTTTGTGCTGATATGTATATAGTCAACAACAGAGATATTCTCTATATTTATTCCAAAGCAGTATTTCCTGTCGATGCAATTTCACTTTTGTTTTAACAATAAGATCATGTCATATTGGGAGATTAATAACATTTTGGGGTTGCACATCACGCGTGTAATATAATTCACAGAAATGTGACATAATCGATAATTTCGGTCTCATTTTGAGGTTTTATGGGTTTCGTTGTCTCTTTTATTCGTTAGATATTTCCGTAATATGGTGTATTAAAAAACCATAACCTTTGAAATATGATGTGATGTCATGGTCATAAGTCAAAAATAAGCTACACTTCCTGTTAATCACCCTCAAATGTACGAAAACATATCCATGCTTATGCATTTTATGATATGCAGAGTTTTCTCTTCCGTTTCTATGTTGAGGTATGCTGCTCCATCAAACCTAGGCGTGCACGGACATCTCAGGAAATGAGTACTTCTTGAAGAGTTCACTGCCGACTCTTAACTTGTTATTCTCTTCACTTTGAGCATTTGGTTAATTTGGTTAACGTATCTATTTTCGTAGCTATTGCTTAAAAAATCTGGGTGGTACCATGCAACTCTGATCTCAAAAGTCTTCCTCCATTTCTTCTCAGTTAAGGTCTATCAACATCACTGCTTCTGTAGAAGCTTCTAGTTATTGCTGAGATCGCCTATGTTTTAATATCAACTAATTTCCTCTATAGTCCACCTCGTATTTTGGTACCAGAACTGGTACTGTAAATGTATTGTTTTTGTTGCAAGAGGAATGTCATATATGTTTTTTTCTTTTAGTCTGGTTATAGTATCGTTGGATAACTCAATCGTTATTGACAACACGTCTTAAATTATATACTTACGTCAATAGCGAGTTATTTATTGCATTCGTTATGTGAAATAGAGACCATAGAGAGACCATCGGCGTAAAGGATTGGGACTTGGAAAAGTTTTTTCTCTATTTGACTACCAAATATGAAGATTTCTTTTTGCCAAATTGCATCCCTGTATCGTCTGAAAATGTTAGTAAAACTAGTTGACTCTCGGATTTGAAAATACTTTAGTTCAGTCAGTCTTTTATATTGTATTCTTCCTTTATTGTATTCAAACATGCTACATTCTTACTAAAAAATTTTTCATTACAGAATTTTAAGCAAAAATGATTTAAGACCTTCCTGAAAAGAGGTTCTTTCTATGAGGATATTATTTCCCTTCGTCTTCCGACGTAGCACTTTTTGATTAAAACCAGGAATATGATTAATCCTAGTAATAGTCTTCTCATAATGATATTTGTTTTTTCAGTCAGCGTCTCCGGTTCATGCTTTGAAGTTATGAATTCCCCCTTATCTTCGTATAATTTTGCCCATTTTCCTTAGATATATTTTGTGTGTTATGAACTTAACACCTTACGAAATGTTCAATTATGCGACGCAGAGTGCCGATGTTTCTTTTTATATTGCTATTCACCATTGTTGCTCACGTTATTTCCTTACCACATGCACTGTAGGTATCGAAGTGTCCTTTCAGAATGTCTTGATAGTTAAATACCTGTTATCACTTATTTTTTATAGGATCACCACCGATATCGTCAATAACTTTCAACATAAGAATGTTTGGCTTATTTCTTCTGCTCCTGTCAAAAATAACCTGTTATATAGAGAAAGCTTAAGGAAATTGGAAAAAATTATTTTCAAACTGCTGGATTAGTTTTATGCGAAGATATACGAGTGAATGGCGGTGGTGACGGAGGAGTTTTGTTTATATTTTTGTAGTTCTCTTCTCTGGCAGATTTTGGATGGTTTTCGATATCTTCAGAAAATAGGCTTGCATCACAAGAGTTGGAATTATAATTCCTATCTGTGACAACCACTTTCGTGTAAAGGAAGACGCTTATTGTCGAAGCTATTTAGCTGTGAAGTGCTTTAATCTATACTCATTATGTATGTACTTGTGTATTATGTATGAAGTATGTGTGCACGTATATATATAACGTTTAATATATGCATGTTAAGGCGGCGAGCTGGCAGAATCGTTAGCACGCCAAGCAAAATGCTTAGCGCCATTTCGTCTGTCTGAGGTCAAATTCAGCCGAGGTCGACTTTGCCCTTCATCGTTTCAGGGAAAATAAAATAAGTATCATTTGAGTACTTGGGTCGATGTAATCGACTTGCCCCCTCTCCCAACCTTGCTGGCCTTGTGCCAAAATTAAAATCTATATATGAATGTATGAAGGCATCTGTTTATACTCGTTGTCTAGGTACCAGTACAAAACTGCGAGTCCAATACATGTTTGTGGTGGATGTGTGTAAAGTCTACAAATATTTTAACGTGTAACACTTGAGGTTTAAACTTATCCATATTTCACACAACTTGCTTACTTTCCGCAGGAGGAGGGGCGATCTATGATCATCTGTAGAATGTGTGAAAACCATTGTAGCAGGCCATAAAGGGAATGTCATTCTTACCAAGTGTGTGTATTTCTTCGTCTTTTATCACAGTGCATTCTATTTAAATATATTTGAGTAAAAATTTGATGCTATGGCGATAGACGGACGCGATCTCAGGCTTTTCATGTATTTCAGTGCGGGGTTTGACAAGTTACTGACTCTGTGTGTGTGTGTGTGTGTGTGTGTGTGTGTGTGTGTGTGTGTGTGTGTGTGTGTGTGTGTGTGTGTGTGTTACGCAAAGATTACGCTTCGCTCTGGTTTTAAACGGATTAGTCTGTTCTAGGATATTCCATAATGTGTATACTATTTCTCTTTCATTTCCTTTCTTCTTGTGTATTGTGTTCGGTGGAACGGTGTCAGAAAGAACTGTTGCATCGGACCGTTTGAGTCGCGTTTTAAACGGTTGTTTTGCTACTGCTAATAGTTTTATCATATATTTCGCTTCAGTAGACAATGCAATTTTGAAGAGACACGCTTCTTTATGGGAGGAGCGTTCCTAATTAAAGCAGTTTCATATGGTGCTCTTAAATTTTATTATTCTATTTGTTTACCTATTGGAAACGTTTGATATACAACTGAAGATTGCTTTTTATGTTGCTTCTGCAGCGAATCCAAAGATATTTTAGCTTTTGAAAGAAGTATTTTGTGATTTAAAGAGAGACAAACTTCCAATTACTTGCTTGAAAAAGGATTTTCTGGAAATGTTTATCATACCGTTTGTTTGTGTTTTTTTTGTTTTTTTTTTTGTTTTTCAACGGATTATTCTGTTTAGTAACTGTCGCTAAAATGTGTGTATGCATGTATGTTTATGCGTATAGATAGATAGATATCGACATGCATATATATATATATATATATATATATATATATATATATATATATATATATCATAAAGAGTATGGAGACTCATACATCCACAAAACTTATTTTATAGTTATATACAGCATATTATAATGACCTGCGCGTGTTTCCGCTGCAGCGACTACTCACTATTGCAAATACAATCTTGCAATATTGTCGGTGCACCTTAATCGGGAACCATCCATTTAGTCGTCCTCGAAGTCATCTGATTGAAGTAAATTTTTGTAAGTGTTCTGTAGGTGGGGGGGGGTGTTATTTATAGATATATGCTGCTGACCTCAACTTCCCCCCAGTCACTGTCCAAAGTTAGAGCTTGGTCTTAAAATAGGTTATGGTCGATATTGTTGTTTTTGTAAGGCTTTTTGTTCGTTTTAATGGTTGTGTGGGTTATTTTTTATTTAGAGTGTAGTGTTTGTATTAAAGAGTTCTTGTTTGTTTATATTCAATTTTTTTTTTTTTTTTTGGTTGAGCTGCTCATTATTGTGTTGTAAATTGTATATATTGTGTTGTACATATTTGTACATTGTATATATTGTGTTGTACATATTTGTACATTGTATATATTGTGTTGTACATATTTGTACATTGTATATATTGTGCTGTACACATTCGTTCATTGTATATATTGTGTTGTACATATTCGTACATTGTATATATCGTGTTGTACATATTTGTGTTGTACATCGTATAGGGTATTTTTTTTTATTAATGATAGTTATTAAATATTTCTATGCTTAGGTTATGCTGTTCTGTTTGTTATATCAAGCGCAATTGATGCTACGGTGTTGGCTATCTAGAATTATCTTTATGTTTCTTAAAGGTCCAACCGTGCTTGTGTAAACATCTAAGGGCTTGTTCGTGTCTTTTTTTTAATTAATGTGTGTTTTGATGAAAATATTTGGTAAAGTTCCTCTACGCTAAAGTCGCATCTATTTTCCTCTACCCGATAAGGCTTAACAATACTAATTATTTCCCAATCGATAGAATAGCTATTTTTTGTCTTTACTGTCCAGCGAAGAGAACATGGAATTACCATCGGAAGAGTTCACAGAGTGACTAACAACTAAATGTAGTCACAGACGTTAGACATTGGTCATTGTGGTTAGCCATTGATTGGAACTTAACTGAAAGCTAATACGGTATCCGTTCGGATAATATATACCTCCAAACTTGTGTTTGTGTGTGTGTGTGTGTGTGTGTGTGTGTGTGTGTGTGTGTGTGTGTGTGTGTGTCTGTGTGTGTCTGTGTGTGTCTGTGTGTGTGTGTGTGTGTGTGTGTGTGTGTGTGTGTGTGTGTGTGCTTGCGTAAATATATATGTATATATTTATATATATGTATGTATGTATGGAAAGAGAGGAAGATTGTGTGTAAATTTATATAGATATACATAAATATATTGTGTGTGTTTATATATAAACATCCATTACGCACATATGTATATATTTTGTATGCACATGCACTATAACGATAGATAGATAGATAGAGAGATAGATAGATAGATAGATAGATAGATAGATAGATAGATAAACAGAGAGAGAGAAGTATTATGTATGTATGTATGTATGTATCCATAAATATAAATATGTGCGTGTGTGTATATACATATATATATATATATATATATATATATATATATATATATATATATATATATACAGTGCTTGTGTATATACATGTATCAAAATTTGTACTGTGTATTTGTATAAATGCAAATATACTTTTATACATTTTTTTAAAATTTGATTATTTAATCTTATCAGTCTGTTCCTGTCACTATTTACATTATATTTCATAATATTTATATTATATTATATTTCCTAATATTTATATTGTATTATGTCATACCATATTATATTATATTATAATATATATCATCCTTCTTCTAACGTGACATGCAGGACCTTCTCTCTTAGTAACGTTTCGTTTCGTTTTCGTCGCCTTTCTTTTAATTTCATATTTCATACTTGTCTATTGTAAAATATGTTTGGCCGACATGCTCCTCAGATACAACGCAGGTGTTCTTGAGATGTAACGAACTGAAACTAAATTCATATTTAAATAGTGAACCGGTTATATAAGACATGGTTGTACTATACTTGGAAAAGAAGTTGCTTTATGCTATGACTTTTGGGTTTATTGAGCTTCTTTCTTTGTTTTTGTTTTTTTTTCTGAAATAAGACACATTGGTGTGATTGGGGAGATTGGAGATCAATTTAAATATCAAGAAGTCATCACCCGAAGAAAATCACGCTACGTTACGGAGACATAAACGCAGTGGTGTGGGACAAACATAGACAGAAAGACATGGGCTTCTCTCAGTTTTCCGTCTACCATATCCAGTTACAAGGCTTTAGTCAACCCCAGGCTATAGTAGAAAACGCTTGCTCAAGGAGCCACGCAGCGAAACTGAACCCGGAACCATGTGGTTGAGAAGCAAGCTCCTTACCATACTGCTTGCTACGCCTGCGCCTAAAACCTAACATGCTGTGGTCAGATTGACCATGGGGGGTCTATACAGACTCTTTTCCTAATTTTGAGAAGTCTTTCGGTTTAACACTACTACCTGACACCTGGGAAGAAGCGTTGACGATATCCGCTCTATTACAACTAATTGAGAATCCAACCAGTCTAAGAAAATCGGTAAAGAGGTCGTAAACGCTACTCTTCTTCTTCTGACTAAGCGATATGAAACGCAAAAGAAACCGTCATTTTGAAATTTGAAAGAGTAAAGGTTTCATGTAATGTTCAGATTGGCATCATATCAAGCAAGCGGGCAGTAGAAATCATTTTCGAAGCAGATGAAAGCTAAATTCGATAGGCGACTGACTTATTTTGCCATTTTGTTATATTTTTACTGGGTTTTTTTTCTTTCTTTTTTTTTTCTTTTTACGACTTCATTGTAAGAACAATGTTTAGTAATGAAGCTGAACAAGAAATTAGCAAAAATTCCACTGTCTGATTACTCAGTCCGAGAAGGAAAAATAATTGAAACCACTTCAAACATCTAGGAACATATTTTCTATTGAAGTAAAAGAAATCAAATGTTGCTTTACAAATTGAATGATTCAACTGATGTAATGGTACTGACACATTCCATGCATTCACTGCTGGCATTCAAACGTTTCCATTCGACGAAAGTGATATTATTAACCAATGTTTATGTTGCTATGTGTTTCAAGCCAGCCAGAGTAGACGCGTTACTGACATCGAGGGGAGACGTGATTTATATACTTGCAATTGAGTGAACTCCGCAAACGGCACTTTCAACCAAGTATTGTAGTTGTTGAGGACGTTATTGTCGTTGATAGTGGTGGCGGTGGTGAGGGGGGGGTGGCTTGATAATGCTGGTACTGCTGCCGTTGATGCTATTTGTCGCACTCTACATCATTCTTGATCAAACAAAGCCAATGAGAATGACCCTGGTTTAGAAGCGGCGCTTGACCTGCTATGAATAACAACCAAATTTCCCCTCAAATCACATCTTACCGTCTTTACAGAAAAAGAGGATATATTTTAATAATATGGTTCAAGATATGCGTAGGAGTGGCTGTGTGGTAAGTAGCTTGCTAACCAACCACATGGCTCCGGGTTCAGTCCCACTGCGTGGCACCTTGGGCAAGTGTCTTCTACTATAGCCTCGGGCCGACCAAAGCCTTGTGAGTGGATTTGGTAGACGGAAACTGAAAGAAACCGTCATGTGTGTGTGTGTGTGTGTGTGTGTGTGTGTGTGTGTGTGTGTGTGTGTGTTTGTCCCCCCACTGTCGCCTGACAACCGATGTTGGTGTTTTTTATGTCCCCGTAACATTAGCGGTTCGGCAAAAGAGACTGATAGAATAAGTACTAGGCTTAGAAAGAATAACTCCTGTGGTCGATTTGTTCGACTAAAGGCGGTGCTCCAGCATGGCCACATTCAAATGACTGAAACAAGTAAAAGAACAAAAGAATTAAAGTTATTTCATAAATTTATGCAAATTATCAAAATTTAAATATATCTCCTCTTTTTTTAAGACAACAGTATACGAAGTAATTAGTGATGTTCTGAGCCAGCAAAGTGTAATACAAATAGTTCGAATAGTGAGATAGGTTTTTTTATGCTGTGAGGAAGAAATATGTCTAACCTCGGATACTAGTTCTTTTTTATAAAGAGGGGAGCAAATAAACTACGGCGCAAAAGTTTATTTTTAACATCCCAGTATAAAAGAATATAATTTTTATATACCTTTCCTGAGGAAAGACAAGATTCCGAAACGTTAGATTTTACTTCTTCCTCGTAGAATAAAACACACTCCACCGTTTAAACTATCTTCCCTTGTGTTTGTATGCACAGAGAATATTTTAATGTAAAGCTGCTGGAAACAAAACTGGAATCTATGTTGATAAATCGAGTTATAATAATATTTGAGTTTTGTGACATCAATATCCACTTAAGACATGGTACTTCAAACAGTTTCGTAAAATTATGGATTTTCATCATTGATTTTATTTTACTCTAGTTTAGTTTTAATATAGAGAATTAAGGTGAGGAAGTGACAGGAACAGGAGAAAGCTGTCGTGAATAGTCTGGCAGTGAACGTTGTAATGCCAACCTAGCTTAGTTAACCTGGTAAGAATGTATTTTTAATTTAATTATAAAGAAGTGTTGACCGAATAGTTATGCAATAAAAATATGGTTTTGATTATTCTCAGCGTTTTCAGAATTAAAAGCGACCACAGTAGTTTTAAGTACAGTGAAAACGGGAAGAGATTTTTTACAGGTTGGTTAACATTATTCCCTAGTTCTCTCTCGTTTGTTTGTGAGCTCTTCCCCTTCCTCAGCAGAAGTATAGGTTAAGTATATTGTTGTTGTTGTTTTCAACACGGGAAAATTCCGATCGAGTAACTCTGTGCTCAAAGACAGTCCATCCGTAACCGCTTGGTCACTTTAAGGCTATATCTAGGACTAAAAAATATTAAAATTTTTTAAACTTATAATTAAAGACAGTAGAGTACTATTCGAGAAACTTTTAGCTGTTATTTGTAGCAGGTCGAGCAGTTATGTAGAGACTCCCTTGTTGAGTCAATTGGAAGAGTGTGGACATCAATCAGACGCAGAAGAACTATGGAAAGGAACTTTGAAAGGCGGAGAGCTGGCAGAAGCGTCAGCACGGCAGGCAAAATGCGTAACGGTATTTCGTCTGTCTTTACGTTCTGAATTCAAATTCCGCCGAGGTCGACTTTGCCTTTCATCCTTTCGGGGTCGATAAATTAAGTACCAGTTGTGTATTAGGGTCGATCTAACCGCCTGCTATTTCACCGCTTTAGTTCTATCGATAGTCTTTGAGATTAATAATGTAAAAAAAAAGAAGCAAACAGTCTGTTGAAAGAGAATAAGGCTTTGTGATCGAAGCATGTTACTACGCGTACCTTAACACAATACAAGCCGTAATAAAAGGTTAGAAGCCAAGTAAGGAGCTTCAACATGATCGATCGATCGACGAGCTAGAGATAACAGCCAAATTTCCTCGAAATCCTACCCTGCCGCCTTAAAGGAACGATATGTCGGATAATATATACATAGAGACGTGTATCTGAGAAAAAAAAAAAGAAAAGAAAAAGACGGAATGATAAGAACTGGAATGCCTTTGATCACAGGCCTGCTCGATCAGAACTGTCCTAAGTGTGTGTGGGGGGGTGAACTAAAAAGCAACAAGTACGTATAAAAGATAGCTGGTGATTTCATAATAGAGCATTTGGAAACATTGAAGGACGATAACCAACATTATTTTCCATTGTTCCCCACAAAGAGTTTCTACTGGATAAGAAACCATTTCGTTCCTGTTTCACCTGATTTATTTATTTATTTCACAGTAAATGAAGGATGAATTGCTTGAAGCTATTTCAATTGATTTCAAATAAATCTAAAAAGAAAACACTCAAGCAATCCTTAGATATGTTCTAGCTTTCTATTATAGGCAAGCTTTCTGAAATATCTGCTCGTGCATCAACAGTTTTTCGAAATAGTTTTCTACCAATCTTATGGGTGTGCCTTTGAATTTTCAATACTGCCAAACATTAAAGATGAAAATGAGAAAAAGAAATAATGAATTCTCTATTGAAGAGGAAATGAGAGTCTGCTTGTCTCAAAAACTTCCTAAACTTCCAGGAAATACTTAAAAGTATCAAGGCTAGCTGTCACTTTAAATTGAAAAATGAGGTAAAACTAAAATGCTTCTTTTGTTTCAGTTAATTGCGTGGTTAGAACTGATAGCTGTTTTCTTTATATACTATGTCCACAAATTAATGACTTTCATGTTTTAATATTTTTTTTCTAATGGTTTAATTATTGGCTGCCGAATCAGACGAATGTGCTGCAGGGTTACTGCATTCAAAAGAAGGTCATCCAACTGAATAACTCGTCTCGCCAACACGCTACTATCAATAACTCACAGACAAGCTGGGTCTCTCTCTCTCTCTCTCTCTCTCTCTCTCTCTCTCTCTCTCTCTCTCTCTCTCTCTCTCTCTCTCTTTCTTTTTTTCTATTCTACTTCTGTGATCTCTACTACTTTGAACTAGCGAACTGAATACCGCCTCACCTTACACATACCTGGCACACCCGTCTCTCTAATTCCTCTATGTCGATACTATTCTTTCTCACCACCAGTTCTGTATTAAGCAAATCACCAAACGCTCCCACCGCATCCTCTTTATAACAGCAACCCTTGTAATTTCCTTCGTATTATCTTGCGGGCGCCAGCTGACAGACATTCAACAGATGAATACTAACCCTATCAATCTCGCCAATCTAAGAGGACCTCTAAATATAATGAGTACTGCCTTACTTATTGATTGATTGATTTTGCCTGAGATTTTTTTTTTTTGAGAAACGGTCCCAGGGTTTTACATGCCCCCAACAAAAATTGAGCTCACATCTTATAACAACATTGCAGCACCACTTTTATGCCTCAACTGGTACCTGGACAAACTCCTCCAAGAAACAATAGACAAACCATTGACATCTGGATACATCGGCAAATAACAAGTTCCTATTCGAGTGGCCTGTGATGTCCTAAAACATGACTTAAAAGACTACGACAGGTGGTGCTATTTAGTTAGACATGCCCTGGGCCATTGAAGGCCGAAACCTATCTAAATTATAAATGTTTTCGATCTAGTTTGGATTCTTTGCCATCAAATTTGAATTCTTTGCAATTAAATTTGATGGCAAAGAATTCAAATTTGATGGCAAAGAATCCAAACTAGATCGAAAACATCTATATCTAAGTTAATGTTTAAATATGGCTCTGTGGGAAAGAAGCTTGCTTTGCAGCCTTGTTGTTTCGGTTTCAGTCCCACTGCGCGGCAACTTAGACAAGTGTTTTCTAATGTAATCTCGAGCCGACCGATGCCTTGTGAGTGAATTTGGTAAACGGAAATAATGTAGAAGTCCATCGTGTATGTGTGTGCGCGCGCGCGCGTATGTGTTTGTCTGTCCGTCTGTCTGTCTTTGCATTTGTCCCTTCACGGCCTGATAACCAGTGTTGATTTGTGTACGCCTCCATGAACTAGCAGTTCGGCAAAAGAGACCGATAGAATAGGTACCAGAGTTTAAAAAACTTGTTCGATTAAATCCTTCAAGGCCGTGCCCCAGCATGGCCGCAGTTCAATGAATAAAAGAAGTGAAATAATTTATCAGACGCAGGAGTGGTTGTGTGGTAAGAAGCTTGCTTCTCAGCCACATGGTTCCGGGTTCAGTCCCACTGCGTGGCACCTTGGGCAAGTGTCTTCTGCTATAGGCCGACCAAAGTCTTGTGAGTGGATTTGGTAGACGGAAACTGAAAGAAGCCTGTCGTAAATATTTATGTTTGTGTATTTGTGTGTATGTGCTTGTCGTCCCCACCATTACTTTACAACTGATGTTGGTATGTTTACGTCCCCGTAACTTGGCTGTTCGGCAAAAGTGACCGGTAGAATAAGTACTAGACTTACAAAAAATAAGTCCTGGGGGTCGATTTGTTCGACTAGAGGCGGTGCTCCAGCATGACCACAGTCAAAATTACTGAGCCAAGTAAAGAATAAAAGAATTTATAACAAACTTATACATTAAGAATGACATACAAACCATGAACTCAAAAGGTTTAAGAAACACTGCTCTAAATTTACCAAGCCATTGAAAGGTGAAAGAACAGTTGGTCAGTGAAGATATGAATTATAGAGCAAAAAGAGGAAGGAGGGGAAGGTAATGGTGTTGTCTTGATCACGTGGTACTTAATGGATGAGTAGGACTGGATTTCTCATGCCATTACCGATGTACACTGTTTCCTGTTTTTCAATGCTACATTGCGATACATTGAAATTTGGGATTGTTTGTTTTATTGCAGTTATGTCAATCACGTTTGTTTTGACATCAAATGAGATAGAGAGATAGAGAGAGAGATACAGACAGAGAGAGAGAGAGAGAGAGAGAGAGAGAGAGAGAGAAACAGACAGACAGACAGACAGACAGACAGACAGACAGACAGACAGACAGACAGACAGACAGACGGACAGACAGGCAGAAGGGCAGAGAGGAAGAGAATGAGAGAAGAACAGAGAGAGGACGGAGATAGATGGAGAGAGGGGGTTAGTAGGTAGGTAGGTAGGTGGGTAGGTAGGTAGGTAGGTAGGTAGGTAGGTAGGTAGGTAGGTAGGTAGGCAGGCAGATGGGTAGAAGGCGTCGAGCTGGCAGAAACATTAGCATGCCGGGCGAAATGCTTAGCGGTATTTCGTCTGCCGTTACGTTCTGATGATGGCGCCGATTGACAATGATGATTGATGATGAGGACGACAACGACCACAGCGACCACGACAACGACCACAGCGACCACGACAACGACCACAGCGACCACGACAACGACCACAGCGACCACGACAACGACCACAGCGACCACGACAACGACGACGACGACGATGATGATGATGATGATGATGAGGTTTTTATATTGCTAATGAGGAATATGGCGCAGAAGCATGGAACTCAGTCTTCAAGACCCTCCCACTTAGCTGTCTTATTCACCGTGTCAATTTACGTTGAACTTCTACCTTTTGGGTTACCTCCCTTCCAATATGACGCATGATAACCAAACCATTTGAAATGTAAATCATGGAGTTTCATTTTAAATACGTTATTAAACTGGAAACGCAGCGCGGCCGGTTGGCAGGCTCGTTAGATTGTCTGAGAGACTGACTTGCGACGTATGATTCGGTTTCCTGCGCTCTGAGTTCGCTTTCTACGGAGCTCAACATTATATTTTCGTCCTTCCTTGATCGATAAATAAAATATCGGTCAAGAAAGACCTGGTATCAATTCCTCTCCCTTCCTTCTTCTCTCTATGTCTTGCACCCCTTTCTCTCTCTCTCTCTCTCTCTCTCTCTCTCTCTCTCTCCCTCTCTCTCTCTCTCTCTCCCTCTTTCTCTCTCTCTCTCTCCCTCTCTCTCTCTCTCTCTCTCACACACACAAACACAATCATACACTCAGAATTGGCTATAACTGATAAGATGGTAAAATAAATCAATAAATAATTTCCCAAAAGAGATGCAACGGGAAACCCGCTTCTGTATTCTCCAAGAAAAAATGCGACGACAAACACATAGTGCCTCTAAAAGAAGTGACCAGGAGTCATTCGTCGACTTGATAATGCAAGAAAGGAAGCGGAAACACGGCAGCAAGCTAGGTCAGAACACAAACAGAAGGTCTCAGATACA
>NC_142941.1:46190136-46192636 GCF_046866305.1 Octopus bimaculoides | reverse complement strand
TTTAAGCATTTCTATTCACTTAAATTTCAGTTTATTGAAGTTGTAGATTAGAAATGAAACAACTAATGTATTAACACCCACTATGGTATTTCTTGCATTAAGGTTCAATGTTTAATTTTCATTTGTGTGTTTCTGCTTAATGCATTAACTAATTGAAGTGGTTTCAATAAATGTTAGCATAATTTGGGCACAGGAATGGTGCAATGGTTAAGACGTTCATTTCATCATCAAAAATTCTTGGGTTCGATCCCAGTTGCAGAGCACGTTGAATACATATTTTCTACGATAGTTTCATTTCAACCAAAAGCTTTATGAGTGAAATTAGATAGACTGAAATAGTACGAAAGCCCGTTGAATTAACTGTACCAGTAATTCATATACCCAGACTCATCCGCTCCTCCAAAATTGCTGCCCATTATGACAAAATTTGAAACCATCATCATCATTATCAATATTATTATTATCATTATTGAGTGAGAGTGCAGTGCATGCCATCAAAGTGATACTGGGGTACAATTATACGAAGCCCAATATACCCATCATTACTACAAGGTCTAATAAAGGTACACCAGGCACATGCATCACAACCACATGTGCACAACATGGTGATCTTATATCAAGATAAATAGCGCATGACCTTCCAGGTGGGGGTCCAGTTAGAATTTTTTCAGGTTGAGTAGCCCATTCTGCTCAAAAGGTCCTTGAATAAGGGTTGTTTAAGGATGATGAACAAAACACTCATGTTTCCAGAAGTGAATTATTCAAACCCCAAAGAATTCCTCTCAACACATGGCTATGATGCTCTCCCACTACTTCTGCTCGCGATCAGATATGCACATAACATCATCCATTAAGGGACATGTTCAACTGGTTAAAGTAAAGCAACTGACAAGCAAATCTGTGGTATTGAGCAGAATATTTGCTGTAGCCCATCTTTTATAGACAAAACAAAGTACATGATAACACTTCCAATCAGTTAAGATCAGAAGCCATGAGATCCACTGCCTGGTATTGCATCAGTAGTAGTAGTAGTAGTAGTAGTAGTAGTAGTAGTAGTAGTAGTAGTAGTAGTAGTAGTAGGAGGAGGAGGAGGAGGAGGAGGAGGAGGAGGAGGAGGAGTATCCCTACGCACCACGTATTTTCGGGTTTAGTCCCACTGCGCATCACCTTGTGCAGATGTCTTCTACTATAGCTCCGGGCCGATCAATACCCTGAATTTGGTCGACAGAAACTTTGTAGAAGCTAATAGTATATATATATATATATATATATATATATATATATATATATATATCAAGGGTTGAACAGAAAGAACATAACAAGGAGAAAAGTTAGACAAAAGCAAAGCAAACAGGAAACTTGACGAAAACTTAAAGGACGGGAAATTTAGACAAAGACACGATACGCGGAATATTCGCAGCTGAGTTTTCCTCATCAGTCAATGACCCAAAATATCATAGTGGTTTCGTGCCATTACCGCTCAATTTTGGAGGCGCCAGTGCTGTTATTAAACTTCTGGGAAAAAGCTACTGAATGTATACTAAGACAAAAACAAACAAGACATTATATAAATACAACAGAGAAAGAATCATGCATGCACATATATATATATATATATATATATATATATATATGCATGCATGATTCTTTCTCTCTTGTATTTATATAATGTCTTGTTTGTTTCTGTCTTATATATATCTATATATATATCGTAGGCCCTATTCCTCGTAGAACACTCGACCATTAATTCTGTAATGCAATTTTGTTTCTCGAGCAGTTGGACGAGTCATCGTCGTAACCGATGCAAGATCCATGAAAGACATTTGGACGACTTGCTATACAATAACTTCACAATTACAGCCGCTGAAAATATCATGTAGTCATTAAAAGGAAAAGCGGCATTTTAAGTCTAACAACGAATTTCGTCAGATCTTCTGTAGGTTATGTCAATTGTGAATGTGCGTGCGTGCGAGCGTGAGTGTGCCTCTGTGTGTGCGTGTGTGTGTGTGTGTGTGTGTGTAGGAAAAGCTTGGAAGATATGTAAAGATGGTTACGTTTTTTAAATCATAAATATAGGATGACATCTATTAGCAAAAGAATAAATTATATAGTATAAGACGACAAAATTTAGCGTTATTGTAAAGGCAAAACCAGCTGCCACATGTTTCGCTGATATTTAGGTTATCACGTTCTCTTTCTATTTCACTCTCTCTCTCTCTTTCTCTCTCTCTCTCTTCCCCCTCTCTCAATCTAGAGACACACTCACACACACACATACACACACACACACACATACATATATATATATATATATATATATAATTTTCCAGAGGATGTAGCAACCGTTACCAATATAGCATAAGAATAATATATATATATATATATATATATATATATATATATATATATATATATATATATATATATATATATATATATATATATATACATATACACACATATTCATATACAAAAATAATACATATATATAGTATGCGTT
>NC_142941.1:46182636-46185136 GCF_046866305.1 Octopus bimaculoides | reverse complement strand
AGAAAAACAACAATAGAAATTGATAGAAATAGCAAGAAATATTTTAAACAAATATTTTGTAAAATATTTTATAAAATAAATTAATATCATTCATATTTCATTTCAGATCAGGTTAAGAAAGAAAGAAAGAAATTCAAATTTATAAACAAAATTTTAGATACTTTAAAACAATTCCAGTATATCTTCTGTTGATAATAGTTAACAGGCTATTTGTGTGTGTGTGTGTGTGTGTGTGTGTGTGTGTGTGTGTGTGTGTGTGTGTGTGTGTGTGTGTGTGTGTGTGCGCGTGTGTGCGTGTGTGTGTTCATGCGTGTGTGAATGTGTACGCGTACGTACGTAAATGTGTGTGTGTGTGCTGTGTGTGTGCGTGCGTGTGTGAATGTGTGTGTGTGTATGTGTGTGTGTGTGTGTGTGTGTGCATGCGCGTACTAGCGTGCGTGTGTGTACGACAGCGTGTCGCTAAGTGGTTCGAGTATTCGGCTCACAATCGTAAGGTTGTGAGTTCGATAGCCGGCGGCGCGTTGAGTCCTTGGGCAAGACACTTTATTTCACGTTGTTCTAATCAGCTCAACAGGCAAAAACGAGTTGTACTTGTATTTCGAACGGCCAGCCCTGTCACATTCTGAGTCACGATGAATCTCCCTGAGAACTACGCTAAGGGTACGTCTGTCTGTGGAATGTGAGTGTTATTTTGTGATTTTGTGGGGTTTTATTGTTCCTTCACCACCGCATGACAACCGGTGTTGGTTAGTTTATGATCTATAACTCAGCGGTTTCGGCAAAAGAGACCGATAGAATAAGTACTAAATTTAAAGTTAAGAAATAAGCACTGGGATCGATTTGTTCGGCTAAACAGTGCAAAGCGGTGCCCCAGGATGGCTGCAGTCCAAGGAAAAGAAAAGGTAAAAAAAGTGAAAAATCTAATATCATCATCGACGTATAAGTATAGATAAAATTTAATATAGATATAAATTTGAGATACTTTAAGGTCATAAATATATACAATTGAATTAATTAGTTATAGACTGTACATAAATATGAAATAAAGTCAATTTTTTTTCTCATCCCGTGGGTCGGTTTAGATTTCAATCATAATATAATAAACTATCTCTAAACATCAGCCGTCAGAGATACTGCAGAAATTCTCTTAAGTGTGTTAAGAAAAAGAAATTAAGATTGGTACTTTGGAATTAACACAGCTATGTGTGAACCAATGAGATTAAGAGGGGAAAATATTACTTTGTTCAGTCTTTATTAAATGATTTATAGCCATACTAGCTGAATTACCCGGTAATACCCGGAAAAGCAGGGGCTATTCTCAGTATCCGTTTACCATTACTCTGTTTCATGTCCTATCCCGTTCCCTGTTCATTTCCCGTTTTAATTCCATTCCCATTCCTATCTCCAATCCTATGTCAATTTATAAATTTTAGAATCAGGTGTAATTAAGCCATCAAATATTTTATTAAACTTTATGGTAACAGTTTATTGCAAAAACATAGGTATTACAATTTATTAATATGATTAGTGGGTGAATAAGGAGTGTCTCTATATTATTTCAACAAACGAATATGCATCATAAAAAGGCATCAGATGGCATCAATAATGAATCATTTCAGTAAGTCTTGTTAGCAATGGCTTTTCTCGTGTAACGAGGGTGTAGCTATGATAATGGTGTATGTACATGTATGTATGTATGTATGTATGTATGATGCAAACATGCATGCATGTATGTATGCATGTAAGCATGTATGTATGCTTGTATGTATGTATGTACGTATGTACGTATGTATGTGTATGTATGTATGTATGTATGTATGTATGCATGTATGTATGTACGCATGTATGTATGTTTACATGTATGCATGCATGAATGCATGTATTCATGTATGTATATATGTACGTATGTATGTATTATGATGTATATATGTACGTGCACATACACGTGTGTATGTGTTTATTTTCTTCCTAGTATTAATGTTTCCATAGATTTAGATTTATATATTTACTTAAAAAATATGATCTGATTCATAAATAAATCATATAGTTATATACGTATATTAATGTGTATATCTTTATGCCTTACATGTATGTATGCATGTATGTATGCATGTATGTATGCATGTATGTATTATATATGTATGTATGTATATGTGCTGTCCGGTGCGATATATTTTACTTTTCAGGTATATTTCAAAAGCTTAATTTGCTGAACAGTTACAAAGAGAAGCTGTAGACTTTTATATTGCCAAGAGGCTATTACTGCTTTCATTGGAAAACTCAAGTTATTCAGAACTAATATAGGTTCGTCGCAAGTTGATGGTTTCTAGTCCTAGATGCGATTCACACTGGTGTACAAGATAATAATTCTTTTGTGCATGTTGAGCTTTTGAAGCATTTGTACTATGATATGAAGTTTGGATTCCGCGATTTACTTGAGACAAACAATTTCAGGTCGGATGGTAGATACACCCATATGGCAAGAGGGAGAAGTAAATGA
>NC_142941.1:46177636-46180136 GCF_046866305.1 Octopus bimaculoides | reverse complement strand
CCGCCGCTGCGCCGTCGTATGTCTTCATCACCTCCACCAACATATGGGCCAACAATTGACGTACATTCATACAAAACTGGTGACGTCTTTAGCGGGGCTTATAAAAAAAAATACGAAACGGTGGTATGCAGCGAGAGATGCGAAGTGTCCTTTTAGATGTTAGACAAGTGTAAAAACACGTTCAGTGACAGTGCATAGCAATTAAGGTGTGTATAGTGCAACTTTAAATTGCTCTGACTGACTAAAAGAAGTGACGGGTGTATATATAGAGACTGTGTCTTGTAGCCGCTAATGAAGTGGTATTCATTCACATTGTGTTTACAAGTAATGTAGCTCTGCGAAAGTGTGTGTGCGTACATAGTACGTACATACATGAATGCATAAACATATATACATGCATATACATACATATATATATACATAGTATTACACACTCACACCTATATGTATGTATATATATATATATACATACATACATACATACATACATATATATATATATATATATATATATATATATATATATATATATATATATATATATATATATATATACAAACATACACATGCATACATACACACATACATACATGCATACATACATTCATACACATATGCATGGATATATACATACATATGAATATAATGTATGTATGCATATCTATCTATCTATGTAGCGTACAAAACACACACATGTCTATATATATATATATGTGTGTGCATGTGTGTGTATCTGTTCATCTATTAATCTAATTTTCTGCATAAATACAAATGCAATTAAATGAATGATTTTATTTGCATAAAACCAACGGATATTGTGTGAATAACGGGATATTTATAATAATTTTATTGACAGTGAGTTTGAAGTTTCGCCGAGCGCATGGCTTATGCATGTGGTTAAATGTGGATATCTGCATTAGTTTTACGTATCATTCTATATAAAGGAGCATAAGATGAGGAAATGAATTTAAACGCTAGAGTTTAGAACGGAACATAATTTTTAATTATAATGGGCGTGGTCAGTACTTAATTTGGTTGGGAGCTCGTGAGACGGAAAGGGGTTTTAAGGGTAGTATGCTAAAGAGGTTGTTCGTTGAGGAGTAGGGATCTGACAGAGGTGATAGATATGTGGTGGTAAGCTATAATTTCTAATTTTTATCTTGGTTTGGAGACAAAGTGAGAAACATAACTTCACACTTACCCCAAAACCCAGACACAGTCACGAATATGTGTGAACACACACACACACACACACATACACACACACACACACACACACACCTACGCAGACACACATGCACATACACGTATATAAAGTGACTCTCCATCGATCGTCAATAGGGCAGCCAACTCGTTGTATTATAGTGTATATGCCTGAGTATTCCACTGACTCTTGTTTCTTTTTCCTAAACTCAAAGCAGAATCAACGTAACACCGAGTGTGACAAACACTTACTCGAAAGTAATGCAAAAGTGGGCATAAATTTTCTATTAATTGACATAAATTGTTTAAATTGCATATGTCGGCAGAGTAACTCTTCTTCTATAGGAATTTGTTTTTCGGGTTTCTCTTCATTGCAGACAAATAATGGCTGCCAAGAAGAAGTAACGTACCGTCATGAACTTCTTGACAGAAGAGTGCAGGTTGTCCGACATATACAGAAAAGTTACAGCTCGTTTACAGAGATAATCACACTGACAATAGTAATGATGAAGTTTAAATAAGGGAAACCAACATTGACGGCTAATCCTGAAGTGGGAGACCACCAACTGTGGTTACTGACATGAATCACCAGCAATTAAACGAATTGATTCACGCTAACAGAAGAATCAAAATCCAGGAGCTTGGAGCACTACTGGATAGTGGTCACAATGAATTACAAAAGATGGTTGAAGACTTTAGATGTTGGAAAGGGTGTGAAAAGTGGTTACCTCGGCAGTGGACACTTCCTCGAAAGTAATGCAAAAGTAGAGAAGAGTGAAAATTTGTTCTGATCTGCTGGAAGCGTTTGAAGCCAATGAAAAAACGTTCTGGTGACAGTAATGAAACTTGGCCATATCTCTATGATCTGGAAACGAAGAATCACTTTACGGACAACGAATGTCTGGTCTGTGGTCCCCATTCAGAGATTAATTCGCACCTGGCGCACTTCAAATTGCATCCATTCGCTACTAGTTAGACGGACGACTGCTATAACCACTGATGACCTAGCTGGTGCTGCTATTCTTGCTCCTAGTGCTATCACTAACAGCTGGAGAGCCCTTAGCTGCTGTAACAGCGGGCTACTGCTGTTGTCAACTGCTACCCAGCAACAATCAGAAGGAAACGAAATATAGCAAAATGAGGCATAATATCTGGCCAGGGTTTCAATCACATTTCTTTCGTTAACTGAAATCCTTCAGCTGCGCATACCACGACTATAGTGGATCACAGTAATTCGTCAACTAAACTGGTTGATCCTGTCTGAAGACAGTTTGTTGTCTGTTCATTCACTCAGCAT
>NC_142941.1:46172636-46175136 GCF_046866305.1 Octopus bimaculoides | reverse complement strand
ACACACCAACATCAAGCAATGGTAGTGGGACAAACGCAGACACACAAACATTTAATTTTTAATATGATGGTAGTAGTAGTAGTAGTAGTAGTAGTAGTAGTAGTAGTAGTAGTAGTAGTAGTAGTAGTAGTTTTTGTTGTTGTAGTAGCAGTAGCAGCAGCAGAAGAAGAAATAAAAGACTACGATGACGATGGATGATATGCAAGTGGGGGTGCGATATGGTGGTGGCAATTTATCTTAGATGAGTCTCGTTCGTCTTTCGAGATTTTTGTAAAGTCCATTTTCTTGGTTCATATCAAACGTTCAGATACTTAGCTGCAATTGTTGACGGAGTACCATTAGCTCTTGTATTCACATCTTTCATGTGACCATACAATCGTCGTTGTTGTTATTGCTGTTGCTGCAACTGCTGCTGCTGCTGCTGCTGCTGTTGTTTGTGTTGTCGATTCACTTCGGGTAAATATCGAGCAATAAGAGGGAAATGATTAATCAGGTAAATAGACAAAATTTAGAACAACGATATTGATGGTTTGAGTGGTTAAGCAGGCGTCATTCGATGGTAAGACAAAACATAGCGGATTGTAAAGATACAAAGAAACATCAAGGGTTAATTCAGAGCAAATTAAAGACAGCAGCAGTGATTAGAGAGGTGGATAGTAGGTGTTCAACGGTAGGATTGGACAGAACAAAAAGAACTATATTATCATCTAATTCGTAGATGTTTACTTAGTTCAATAATTGTCTAATTGTAAATAACCGGCGAGATTCTAGTTTATCGACTACAAACTGCGAATCAATTAGACAAATTTTCTCCGTTTCGGAAACAGATAATTGTCATGCTGAGATTAGTCTTTTCCCACACAGGATAAGTAAGTTTATGTATAGTAGTGGTCTCATGTGTTTGGTGTGGGCTGGTGTAAAAGATGAAGACGTATCGGTTGTACTTACTGACGTTGCTCTGTTTTGTATTGTTTTGTTTGGAATTAAATACATTCCATTGTTTTCTTTGTCTCATTTATTCAGGATAATTCTTGTAATTTTGTGTGGAATGCGTGTAGTAAGAGAAATATTAGTTGAATCGATCAATACCAAAATAACATACCGCTGTTATATTTGCCGAGAAGTTAACTTCATCTACGTACATGTTAAGAGCTATTTCAGCGTTAAATTTTATGCGATAATACAACCCAACAGGTATTTTGTTGTCATGATGTTTTTACCTGATTTGAAAGAGGTTTTATGTTTTTGTTTTTTGCTTTGTTCTTTGTTGCTGTTTAATTGTTTTGCTTTTTTTCTTTTTTTTGCTTTTCTTTTTTTTTTTTTTTGATAGGCTAAATCCAAAAATGGAATCCATCTTTTATCATCACGTCTAGATTTCAAGATACCCAAACCTCACAATTTTCGCAATTTTCCTCATTTTTCAGTAAAATGCATTTGGTAAACCAGGAAAATTTAGTCCAAAACTTTGTCGTGTTAATGACCAGGGAGTATCAACCGAGTCAGAGGAATCCACTGATGATCCAGATTACTTTAGCAAGAGATCATCAGACTCACAGCTACTTGATCATCAGACTCACAGCTACTTGATCATCAGACTCACAGCTACTTGATCATCAGACTCACAGCTACTTGATCAAAATGAACTCTGTATCTTGGTAAAGGACTTACACTCATCAAAAGTATCTGCGAAAGATCTTGCGTCGCGATTAAAGAAAAAACAAAAAGAAGAAACCGAAGTTCCCTTCTTTTACACTAGGGAAGCTGAATTTCTTCCATTCTTCACAGAAAATGATGAGGTGGTGTATTGCATAAATATTGAAGGACTGCTTCGGAGGATGGAATTAGCGGAATATATCTTCTATGCGATTGGCACCTTTTTATTAATAGCGCGAAAAGAAGTTTGAAATGTGTTCTGCTTCATAATGAAAATATACTGGCTTCTGTTTTCATTACTCACTCTACAAAACTTGCTGAGAAATATAGTTGTGAAAGTAGTACAAGAGAAAATTATGTACCACAATCATCAGTGGGTGATATGAGTGGACTTTAAGATGGTAAATTTTCTCCCTAGGCAACAAAGTGGCTACAGAAATATCCATGCTTTTTATGTGTGGACAGCAGAGCCACGAAAAAACAGATGATCAAAGAATAGCGAACATTAGTTCCAGAGCCTTTAATTCTACCGGGAAAAAACCATTCTACCTCCACTCCATATTAAACTTGGCTTTGTGAAGTACATTAAAGCTCTGAATCAAGATGGACCATGCTTTTACTATATCTGCAGCATATTTCTCAGTCTGAACAGGGAAAAGATAAAAGCCGAAGTATCTGATGGCTCTCAAATAAGAAAAATTGATAACAGATGGTAACTTTGTAAATTCAATGAATTGCAATGAAGCAACAGCATGGAATTTATTTGAAATAGTTGCAAATCAGCCAACTATGCCAAACTAGTTAACAACATACTGGAGAATTTTCAAAAGTTGGGAACAAATATGAG
>NC_142941.1:46150136-46167636 GCF_046866305.1 Octopus bimaculoides | reverse complement strand
GGATGGATGGATGTATATATATTTATACATACATACGTACATACATACATAAGCGTATGTATGTATATACTCATATGTACATATAATTATAAAAATAAACGTAAATACATGTATATGTATATATATATATATATATATATATATATATATATATATATATATATATATATATATATATATATATGTATGTATGTACGTATGTATGTATATATATATATATATATATCTTATATATATATATACGTGTATATATATGAATTTGAACATATATAACCATGTGTATGAATGTATACATGTCTGTGTGTACTTATATATTTCTAAATAAACGTACATACATTTATATATCTGTATATGTGATACATATATATATGTATATACATATATATATATATATATATATATATATATATATATATATATATATACACGTGCATACATACATACATATACATACATATTTACACAACACGCATACTTACATACATATATATTCATATATATGTATGTATGTATGTCTCTATGTATGTATATACGCATGTATGTATGTATGTATGCATGTGTGTTTGTATGGGTACATGTACGTATATGATTTTTAATGTAGAAGAAAAACCTTACAAGCAAACCACGTACAAACCAAGACGATAACCTAGAACTTACGTGACGTCTGTTCAATTTAAGAGCTGTGATAACCAGTATTTTGTTGTTGCTCTTATTGTTGAACAATGCTTCCATTAAAGGAGAGGATTTGGTGGCAGGATTGAGCCGCCATTTGTTTGGTGGGGGATGTAAATCTTTTTTTTTTATAAGATGGCGAAGATTGTATGTGCGTGTGTCAATATGTTGTATGTGCGAAAGCGTTAATTTTTTTTTTTCATCCTTTTAAATTTTAGTTTCTTACTTTAGTTGCAATGAGATAAGGGGATAGTGAGGAAAAAACAGAACAATAAACAAAGATTTAGATTGAGATTAAAAAAAAAACCACGTGATCCAGTGTCGCGTATTCGGTTCAGTGACAATAATTCCTACACGCTCGTAATCACCTTGTATATATATATATATATATATATATGTTTGTGTGTGTGTATACGTGTGTGTATATGATATAAATGTGTATATGCATATATATAGAGACGGACAGACAGACAGACAGACAGATAGACGGACGGACAGACAGACAAGCAGACAGACAGGCAGACAGACAGACTAACAGACAAAGACTGACTGACTGGCAGGTAGGCAGGCAGGCAGACAAGCAGGTAAACAGACAAACAGGCCGGTGGTAGGCAAACAGACCACACAGACCGACAGACGCAGAGGCCGACAGAGAGATTGATGCACATCTGTACGTATACATATGTATGTCTGTGTGTCTGAATTGGTCCGTGTTGATCTTTGCATTTTTCAATGCGAAGACACTATTAGGCATGCTACTGATCAGATGACGAATGTTCTCTTGAGGAATTTCTTGCCAAGTTTCTTGCAGCATTCTCAAAAGATCTGGCTTTGAAGATGCTTTCTTGTTCTTTTTGTGAAGTGTCCAGTCCATTATGCCCCAGAGATGTTCAATAGGGTTTATATCTGGTGACTAGCTTGGCCATGGAAGCTTTTTAATGCCATTCTCTTCCAACTAATCTTGGGTCTTTTGAGCTGTGTGACAAGGATCCCATCTTCCATAAATAATCTTTTTCAATCAATTCACCACTGAAGAAGATTTGAAGGAGTCTTTTCCGCAATACGGACACATCTCAGTTTATATTTCCTCACACTCCACCAGTTCTGATCGACCATTACACCGAACTGCTCCCCAGACCATCACAGAATAGCTGCCGTGTTTCCTTGTTGGCCGCAATCTTTTCACAAGTTCTTGATCACAATCTCCAGAGCCACACTCGACCACTGTCAGAAAATACAGTAAATCTGGACTCATCAGAGAATATGACAGTGTCCCAAAATGCTAGTGGCCTCTCCACCATCCCATTGGCCCAATCTTTTCCCCTAACGATATTGGCTGGTCGAAGAAGTGGCTTCTTTCTTGCTGCTCTGCCATAGTAGCCAAGTTTATGGAGATACCTGACAGCTGTTCAAGGACTGACATCAACTTGTTCTGCTATGTCAGAGGCCTTGCAACAAGGATTATCTTCCACACTTCTCTTAATATAGTGAAGGGTCTTGTCAGAGGGCCCTGGTCAACCTGGGTGAGGTGATGTGGACTCTTTCTCTTCTCTGGTGTATTGCATTATCACTCAGTTAACTGTAGAAAGCAGGATCCCTTTTCTGCAGTTTTACACTAAGTCCACCTTCAGATTGACCCACAATACGGCCTCTTTGAAATTCAGACAGTTCCAAGGTTTCTTTTGTACGTGACATGATTAAACAGTGACATATATTGAACCTGAAACATAAAAATGTCAATTAAACCTTTTCAAGTTAAAATAAGCATAGAACAATGTTTTATGGGGTGTCTATTTATTTTTGTCATGTCTATGTATATATAGTGCGGTGGGTGCATGCGTGTGGGTGAGAGAATTAAACAGGGAATACTTTTCTGAACCGTGGTTTCGTCCCGTCGGCTAGTCGGATGATTGTGCACAACACTGGATTGAGAAGAAGTTTCTGTTGAAAGTGTAATCTGTGACCACTACGGTTTAAAATAACTTCGTGATCATTCAAATCTCCTGCCATCTTTGTCATATCTTTTTTGATATTCCCGAAAATTCCTTAATTATATTTTTATGATTATTCTATGTATATGCTCTTCAGGAAACAACTGTCTATATTTCCGAAATAGCTACTATCCTTTTGCATTGTGATTCACTTGACATATTTTTATACCGCTATAGCTCATTTTTAGGATGTTCCTATTGAAAATGGTGGAATAATCTATCGACTTTTGGGAAATATTTATGGATTAGGGAATGTAAACGTTTTCCAACGCTACTTTTACATTCATGCTATCTATGTAGTTTATACAAACTAACTGTTCACTTAGTATTTTTAAGACGGTTACTATATTTCCTGAGTAGGTGATTCCTTGCATAAATCGACTACATTACAGTGCCCTGTAATCGACTCCGAAAGGATGAAGGGAAAAGTCGATCTTGACGGAGTTTGAACTCAGAACGTAATAACGGACGAAATGCTGCTATGCATTTTGATAACCAGTACTCATTTATCTCAGCACTCAACCAGGTCTGTAGGCAACACCCAAATATTTGATCAGCACCTTATATTCTCAATATCTGTTCCAGCAGAATTGATGAGTTGCTACTCAATAACAAGAAGAACAACAACATTAGTAACAACATTAATATTAATAATCCATCTTTCATATTTCAGGAACATAACACATTTTTTGCATAACCTGTTGCACATAAAATATGCACTTTACTTTCAAATCTGAATCATTTAGAGATAAATTGAAACCATTTTATTTTAAGATCCGAGAAGAGACATTGTTCAGAAATGCCAATCCTTTAGTTGATTGAAGAATAATATTGGAAGAGCCAAATGGAATTAGCCATTGTAATTCTGCTGCATTCAACATTGTCCAAAACACTCCTCTGTTCTCGTTCTCCAGAATTAGGCGATCGGGTGCAGCTGTTTGAAATACTGATGATTTAGTACGGTTGGCTGGGCATTCACTTTGCTTTGGCAAAAGTATATATTTTGGCACTGGGGGCTAGCGTGCACGCAGAAATAAATACATACAGAGAGAGATAGTCAGAGAGACAGACAGACAGACAGCTTAGAATTTACTAATTGAACGCGATCGACTAAAACACTCATTCACATAAACAGAGAGAGAGAAGTATAATGAACGAGAGACATTAAAACGAGAGAAGCAGAGAAGCAATAAAACTTCTGATGTCAAATAAGTAAGCGCCGAATCAGCAGTGCTAAAACGACTGTCGCAACACAGCTGTGCCAAAACGTCTCATACTCCTCCTGCTCGCAAGCGTGATAGTGATGGTACCATGTTTTGTCAACAGTCCTTGACTCCTTGTGTGAGGTTATTGCCCCGTTTATCAAGTATGTCAGTAACTGATGAGTTCGCTGCTTCGTTTACAAAATCCCAATAACACTGCTCAGCCATATGAGTCAAGGTTTGTTGAACGGGGTTTTATATGTCGTTCTACGTTTTTTGTTGGGGTTTTTTTTTGTAAATTCTTATGCCCTATTTTGATTTTTTAGTTGAATTTTATAAACCATATTTTTGGAGCTAATAAGAGATCGTCTCTTTTCTGTTACAGTTGACTGGTTGTTGGTCAATATTTATCTTAGTTACATTTGATCTACTGTACGTCAATATTCGATGATAGCTATAGTTTATCATCTCTGTCAATATTCGGTGGTAGCTACAGTTAACTGGTTTTATCATCTCTGTCAATAGTCGGTGGTAGCTACAATGTTCTGGCTGCTTGTCAATCTTCAAGAGTATCTACGATTTATCACTTCTGTCAATATTCGATGGTAGCTACAGTTCACTGCTTGCTTATCAATATTCAGTAGTTGCTACCGTTGACCTACTGTCTGTCAATATTCGCTGATAACTACAATTCATCGGTGGCCTGTCAATATTGCGTGGTAGCTACAGTTGACATGTCTACCAAGATTCGGTGGTAGTAACAGTTGACCTATGTCTGTCAGTAGCAACAGTTTACTTGTTTTCTGTCAATATCCAGTGATCTATCGATATTAGGTGCTAGATACAGTTGACCTGTTGTTTGTCAATGTTCAGTGATAGTAAAGCGGCGATCTGGCAGAAAAGTTTAGCGCGTCGGGCGAAATGTTTGGTATTTCGTCTGTCTTTACGTTCAAATTCCACCGAGGTCGACTTTGTCTTTCATCCTTTCTGGGTCGATAAATTAAGTACCAGTTGCGTACTGGGGTCAATCTACTCGACTGGCCCCCTCTCCCAAAATTTCGGGTTTGTGCCTAGAGTAGAAACGAATATTTGGTCATAGCTACAGTTATGTTGAATGTCAAAGTAATTACAGTTAACTTGTTCTCTGTAAATATTCACTGGTAACTACAGTTGTCATGTTGTCTGTCAATATTTGGTAGCAACTACAACAGACGTTTTTTGTCAATATTCGATGGTATATGTAGTTGACCTGCTTTTTGTCAATATCCTGTTGAAAGAAGAATTTATCTATTGACTCTCTATATTCATTGATGTTTTCTGATTTAGACACAATATTTGCAATTTAGCGGCAGGTGATTAGTTGATGCCATCTACCTCAGTATTTGACTTATACTTTATTTTTTTTTTACCCTAGCGCTGAAGGGATAAAAGCATAGTTGACTTCTGCTTGATTTCAATTCACAATGTTGATCTGTTGACTGTCTATATTCGGTTATAGCTATAGTTAATCTACTATCTTTCAATATCCAGTATTTGTTTTATTTTATCTACTATCGGCCAGTATTCCATGATATCTGTTCGTTTGTTGATCAACCAATATTCAGCAGTAGTCACATCTGGCCTTCTGCCTTTCAGTATTCAATGTTACTTACAGTTGAGCTGCACATGTAATCTATTTGCCATCAATATTATATGTCAGTAACAGTTCATTTGCTGTCTGACAATATTCAATGCCAGCCACAGTTGATCTTCCAGTGTCTATCAATATTTAGTGTAATTATAGCTCACCTGCTGTATGTCAATAATCTGTCACGAAGGCGACGAGCTAGCAGAAACGTTAGCACGCCGGGCGAAATGCTTAGCGGTAACTCATCTGTCTTTAATTCCACCGAGGTCGACTTTGCCTTTCATCCTTTCGGGGTCGATAAATTAAGTACAAGTTGCATACTGGGGTCGATCTAATCGACTGGTCCCCTCCCAAAAATTTCGGGGCTTGTGCCTAAAGTAGAAAAGAATAATCTGTTCACCTACTTCTATATTTCTTATTAAGATAGTTACCGTATTTCGTGATATAAAAGACGACGAACTAGTATACTAGACATATTCCAATTTCACCAGCGTATATTCAGGAAAAGATTTTTTTAACATAAAAGCATGTAACATGGCCCAACTTCGCGTATAGGACCTGATGAGGCAGGGAGGAAAGGTGGGGAGACATTATTTGGGAAAAAAAAAAGTGCGCCATATTTGCCATCGAATACGGTAATTTTTAACCCGAATTCCTAATAAAATTCTACATCGATATATACATCGTAATAAAGTTGGTTGGTACCAAAGACCATCAACAATAAGCCAACATAACTCTCCATTTTACACCTTCCAACAATATGAATTATATATATATATATATATATATATATATATATATATATATATATATATATATATATATATATATATATATATATATATATATATAAAAATATAGATAACGTCTAAATAGTGCTTGTGTGTGTACGTATGGTGAGGGGAATCTTCTTTCAAATAAACCCAATGAAAATCACGTAAAAGACATTGTCAAATCGCGTGTGAGAGAGTTGCGTGGTTCTTATATGTGTGTATATGAGTGAGTATGTATATATATATATATATACATATATATATATATATATATGCGTATGTATAGTTGTGTTGGGTGGGGGTAGCTGTGTAGCTGTGTATGTCTGTGTATGCGAGAGAGGAAGAGACAGAGATAGAAAATAAAACAGACCAAGCAAACACTAAAGATCTATTACGTGATTCCTGAATTCTATTATGGTTCACACCTAATTTTCTCCCTGCCACTAACAACACCGACACCACACCACCACCATCATCACCACACCACACCACACCACACCTTGTCTCATCAAATTGTTGCTTCCAAGAGAAAGTGATTGGAATGGAAAATTAATCGCTCTTTCTCCATCTATCTATCTATTTATCAATCTCTCTCTTTATCGGTCTCTATCTATTTATCGGTCTGTCTGTCTATCTATCAGCCTATCTGTCTATCTTTCTATCTACCTGTCTTTCTATCTATGTATCAATCTATCCATATCTTCTCTGTCTGTGTCTCTATCTATCTATCTATCGCTCTCTTTCCGTCTGTTTGTCTCGTTATCTATCTATCTATCTATCTATCTATCTATCTATCTATTTCTCTGTCAATATATCTATCTGTCTGTTTATCTATCTGCTCGAGCATCTATGAATCTAAACATCTACTTGCTGTGCTTAATTACAATGCGGATGATGATGATGATGATGATGATGATGATGATGATGATGATGATGATGATGATGATGATGATGATTAAGAAAAAGATGATAACGCTAGCATTGATGATGGGTACTGTTATCATCATCATCATCATCATCATTATCATCATTATTATTATTATTATTATTATTATTATTATAATTATTATTATTATCATTATTATTATTAAGCAATATGGCGAGCTGGCTGAGTCGTTAGCACGCTGGACGAAATGCTTAGCGGTATTTCGCCTGTCGTTCCGTTCTCAGTTCAAACTCAGCAGAGGTCGGCTTTGCCTTCAAATTCTTTCGGCGTTGATAAATTACGTACCAGTGAAACATTGGCGTCGATGTAATCGACTAGGCCCCTGCCCCACAAATTTGAGGCATTGTGCCTCCAGTGGAAGGGATTATTATTATTATTATTACTATTAAGGCGATTAGCTGGTAGAATAGTTAGCATGCCGAACCAATGCTTAGCGGCATTTCGTCCGTCTTTGCGTTCTGAGTTCAAATTCCTCTGAGGTTCAATTCTTATCCTTTCGACATCGATAAAGTAAATACCAGTTACGCACTGGGATCGGTGTAATCGACTAGCCCCTCTCCCAAATTTCCGCCTTGTGCGTATAATAGAATGGAGTAGTAGTAGTAGTAGTAGTAGTAGTAGTAGTAGTAGTAGTAGTAGTAGTAGTAGTAGTAGTAGTAGCATAATCATCATCATCATCATCACGATCATCGTTGATATTATTTAGATTCTTATTATTGTGCATAATTGAAGAACGGTTGTTGTTCATGCTGTCAACATCATCATTATTATTATTATTATTATTATTATTATTATTATTATTATTATTATTATTATTATTATTATTATTATTTCTTTATTCTACCAGAGAGGCAATATAAATACATGTCATTAAAATGCAATAACTTAGACAAACATTTGGGGTTTACATTCTCAAATCACAAAAGCAAATAAGAAAGCTCAAATTTGATTACAACATAAAATTGTGGGTTGACTATATATATATATATATATATATATATATACCTATGTGAGTGTGCGTGCGTGCGTGCGTGCGTGTGTATGTATGTATGTATACATATATATATACATATATATTTATATATATATATATATATATATATATATATATATATATATATATATATATATATATATATACACATATGTACATATATATATATGTATAAACATACATAACGTACGCATATACATATATACATATATGTATATATATGCATATACGTATGCATATATTATGTGAATGTTTAATTATCTATGTGTATGCCTAAATATGTGAGTATATTCTTAGAGAACTTAATATAAACATACACTCAAAGACAATGATAATATATATATGTGTGCATGAAGGTGTATATGTACATATGCGTGAGTATGTATATACATGTATACATATATATATATATGTGTGTGTCTGTGTGTTACAGAAACAAAATGGCGTTTTGTTTCGTTCGAGAATAGGTGAATTCCAGGTATACACATATCCACATACAGACACACAGACCCACGCACACATACAAGCATTTATGTATATTTATAAATGTGTATAAAGATAGATAGATAGATAGATAGATAGATAGATAGATAGATAGATAGATAGATAGATAGATAGATAGATAGATAGATAGATGTGTGTGCCCAGGATTCAGCTGTTCTCGAACGAAAGAAAACACCATTTTGTTTTAATAACATATATACACACATACATATATATGTACATATATATGTACATATATATACATACACACATTCATATATATCTACATATATATGTGTGTGTGTGTGTGTGTATAAGTATATATACATATATATACATATCCTGTGAATAATAAATAATGGTATGTTTATATAAGCTTAAATCTTATGGTGATCACCGTGCAATGATTAAGGAAAATAGTCAAATAAAGAGGCATATAAGCCCTCGACAGAAAAAAGAAGGCTTTCTCATCTGCGTGGGAGTCGAACCCACATCCCTTAAATTTGACAGGAAGGAGAAGGCTGATGCGCTGGTGTAAAAGTAACACAGTCGCGTTAACAAATAGATGTGGGTTCGACTACCACGCGGATGGGAAAGCCTTCTGTTTTCTGTCGGGGGCTTATATGCCCCTTAATTAGACTATTTTCCTTAGTCATTGCACGGCGATCGCCATAAGCTTTAAGCTTATAAAAAATACCATTATCGTTGTTTACAGAATTTTAAACCACGGCGCCATAATAAAAAACCATTTCCACCGATTTTGATGAAGATTTATACAGATAAACTTCATTCCCTTTGCTTGGTCGGATACGCAGAGTGTTCGTTTTTTGGTAAGGTGAGAATTCTGTTTATTTATGTATGTTTTCCTGAACAATACTATGCTGATGAGCGGAGTCTAGATTCATTCTAGTAATCGCAAAATCGGTCGATACATAGTTGAGTTATTTAAAAGAAAGTTGGTCTTCTTCTGCTGGTTGTTTTTCCTCGCATCCGGTACTAAATGTGTTTATTTTGGGAAGTCCAGTGTGTGGCATTATTCTGTAGAAATGCCCCTTATATAAATATAAACGAATATATATATATATATATATATATATATATATATATATATATATATATATATATATATATATATATATATATATATATATATACATACATACATACATACATACATACATACATACATACATACATACATACATACATACATACATACATACATACATACATACATACATACATACATATATATTTGTGTGTGTTTGTGTGTATGTAAAGAGAGAAAGAGTTAGAAACGAATGTGATGTGCGTAAAATTAGAGACTGTGCAATGAAAAGCAAGCCTCAGATGAAATATAAAAGCTAATGTTTATAATAACTTCTTTCTTTGATAGTGACTTCGCGAAGGTGTAGTTTATTCAATCAGTGAAATATAGAACCCTGTAACGGATTTTAAGTAGCTGCGAGCAGTGAAATACATCACATCATTCTTTTGTTTTCTTGCGTACGAAAATTTTTAGAAAATATGTTTATACCTTTTTTACAATTCCACAGCAAAAGGTTTCTGGAAAAACTGTAGTTTGACTACTTTAAATTTGACTCAAATTTGTGCTACTAATACGCGGTGCGTTGAGATTAAGTACTTCTTAATTATTTAATCACGTCGACATCAAAAGCATGATATGCAAATTAGTCAAGCCGTTACTGATCATTTCTTGTTCGTGATTGATTTAACTAGTGATTTGCTATAAGAACCCTTTTTAAGCAGAGGAATGAGGAGGTGTTTGTCTTTTGATGAGTGGTAAATGAACCATGAAGCATGCCATTTTCATCTGTGTGAAGACAGTAACAAATTATCATAAAATACTGAAGATCGACAGTGAAAGGATTAAAAATTGTTCTTAATTACTTTAGATTTATTTAACGTCCTCTAATACTCACTGCGTTTTTTTTGCTGTTTTTTTTTGTTTTTTGTTTTTTGTTTTTTTTTCATTGATTTATAGCTTACCAAGAAGAGGTAAATCAATTTCCACAGTATTAGCTTAAATTTATGTTTGAACACCATGTATAGTGATTGTAAACTTGACCACCTTACTCGACTTCACTACACCTTCCATTTCCAAAACTGAAACTTCTGACAGTTTTATTGATCTTAACCGAATCTTTATACCAATATCAGTGGATGTATAAAGAAATAGTTCTAAGGCGCAGGCGTGGCTGTGCGGTAAAAAGCTTGTTTCCAAACCATGTGCGGCACCCTGGGTATCTTCTACTTTAGCCCTAGGCCCACCAAATTCTTGTGAGTGAATTTGGCGTCAGAAACTGAAAGAAGCCCGTCGTATGTGTGTGTGTGTGTGTGTGTGTGTGTGTGTGTGTGTGTGTGTGTGTGTGTGTGTGTGTGTGTGTGTGTGTGTGTCTGTGTGTCTGTGTGTGTGTGTGTGTGTGTGTGTGTGTGTGTGTGTGTGTGTGTGTGTGTGTGTGTGTGTGTGTGTGTGTGTGTGAAATTTGTTCGTCCTCTCTTTCTATCAGACCTTCAACAGACCAGCAGAGGTAAAGTATACAGTCTCATTCATATTTTACAATACGTAAAATATCTTCAAATGCTTTCTTGAGCGTGTCTTTCTTGCACCTATAGGTCAACTGAGAACATGTGATACGCACTAACTTTTCATTCTCCCCTCCCCCGATATCTTAACAGCATTGTGTACATATAATGCCTGAACGCCTTCCAGTAAAGCAATTGCGAACTGTGACAGTTTTTCATGAAGAAATTTATACCAGAATAGAATACCACGATGTAAGTCAGCATATTTGAAAACATTATATTATATCAAACACAAGCAAAGAATTTCATAAAATTATAGCCCTTAAAATGTTTTTTGTGTATTTACAGAGAATACCGAACTGTCTTATAAAGGGTCGTGTTTTTAGGAATTCCCAATAAGTTATGAATACCCAAATTGTGAAATCAGTTATGTAATAACATGAAATTAGTTACCCGATAGTAAAAATTCAAAGTATCCCCGAAAAGGGCTTTAATGCGTTCCCAGAATATATAGAACTTAGGGGGAAATACTAATAAGGTATGTATACTAAAATCGTGAAGCATGTTATGTAATAACCGGCTAATCAGATATGAGATAATAACAATTCAAAGTAGATAACTCTGAAAAGGCTTTAGTGCGTTCCTAGAGAATATTACCTTCAGCGGCGCTAGTTTTGGTATATTCGTGAATAAGTCACTAACCGAAATAAGTGGATCTATTGTTTAGGAAAATACTATTTATTTAAGAGTTGTACTGGATAAATTGCGAAAATAACTCTAACAGTTCAAATACTAAGAAATAAGCATACTCAATTTGATTTATACCAAATGATTTAGGAAAATGAATGGGTTATTTCCCTTGGCTGTTAAAATCTGGGCGAATGGGCTATTTCTCTTGGCTGTTAAAATGAAATATATTAGGTATATATAAGGATCCCTTCCAGGGGCCCTATTATCTATTTTTACAACAATCTGAGTATGCCATGAGGTTGCCAGACATGAGTTTTACTCACGTGTCAAGTTTCATGGAAATCGATAAAGTTATGTAGGAGGAGTTAGCTAACAACTCCACAAACACACCCACATACAGAATTTCTCACATATGTAGTATGAATATATATAATAATTATATTAGGGAATAAAAGATTTATTCCAACCTTACAGGCAAAAATCGGTATAATATTATACCGGGTTTCCTAATATATAATATATATGTATATGACTAATTTAGAGACAAACCACCACTCTACAACTCAGTTAACTCAGAACCCGTCCAAATCCATGCTGTGAGGCATATACCATCTTAATATATCTAAGAATTTAATCTAAAAATTTAAATTAAATAACATATTACATAAATAAATCATAGAAATCATAGAAATAAATCATAGAAATATATTTATGTATTCCAAGCCTTACTCGTGTTATATTCTCAAGTAGTTGCAGTCGACGTAAATACCCTTCCATTCTTCTCCTTAAATATGAAAGTGAAAGTAACCTTTTCATTTTTTTTTTCTTTCTCTTCCTTAGAATTTTTGGTCGCTGATACCCTTTAGCGTTATTGTCCATGTTGTTGTTGTTGTTGTTGTTGTTGTGGCTTTCTTTCTTGTTTTTGTCTTGTTTTTGTATTTTTGCTCTTCTTTTTTATGCAGCTTTTTCTTGTTTGTGTTGCTGCTATTATTATTCTTGTTGTTGTTACTGTTGCTACTGTAATTATTGTTCTTGTTAATTTTGTTGAGTTGTTGCTGTTGTTGCTAGTGGTGGTGGTGGTCGTCGTGGTCGTCGTCGTGGTATTGATGGTGGTGATGGTGTAATCGTAGTGATAGTGGTAAGGGTGGTAATATTGATGGCGGTGATTATGAGATGTTGCTATTGTTGCTAATGGTGGTGGTAGCGAGGGTAGTGGTGGTGCTGGTGGTGGTGATGGTAGTGAAGGTGGCGGTGATTATGATAGTGGTGGTTATGGTAGTGGTGGTATAACTATTCTCTTTATTGACACAGTTGTTTAAATGACAAAGGGCTTTCTTTTTTTTTTCAGCTAACCCCACCCTCTCTCTCTCTATCTCTCTCTCTCTCTCTCTCTCTCTCTATCTCTCTCTCTCTCTCTCTCTCTCTCTCTCTCTCTCTCCTCTCTCTCTCTCTCTCTCTGAGAGCTGGAGACGATTACTAGTTTTATTCTTAGAAAATACCTTCAATTCCGCTCTGCTATCATTGTTGCAGCGATATTGAATATTAAATACGTGCGTGTGTGCATACGTGTGCACGCGCGTGTGTATGTATGTATGTATGTATGTATGTATGTATGTATGTATGCGCGTACGTACGTGTGAAGGGGGAAATGTGTGTGCGTGCGTGTGTGTGTGTGCGTGTGTGTGAGCGCGCGCACATCCCTAGTTTCGTGATCGAAACAAATAATAAAAAAAAAAACAACGTGATTCTCCCGCTAAATAACAGGGATGTTGCAACAACCCAGCTATCACCTCTCTTCCTCGAGAGCTGATAACACAAAGAACAAAATAAGATAAGCGTCATAAAATCAAACCAACGTTTCTGGAAACAAATATTGTATCAATTGTAAATAAGGACATCTTCAATACATATAACACCCAATATAACACTCAGCAACAATAACAGCAATAAATATTTTTTATTATTTGATAATTGTGATGACTGTGAGCGGGAAAGATTCGTAAACACGTCGGACAAAAATGTTTAGCGGCATTTCCGCCTTCTTTTCGTTCTGAGTTCAAATTCT
This sequence comes from Octopus bimaculoides, assembly GCF_046866305.1. NCBI lineage: Eukaryota > Metazoa > Mollusca > Cephalopoda > Octopoda > Octopodidae > Octopus > Octopus bimaculoides. Next base: position 46,153,646 of record NC_142941.1, on the reverse strand, counting down.
ACCGACGTAGATTTTGCCTTTTGGGGTCGATGAAATAAGTACCAGTGAAACACTGGGGTCGATGTAATCGACTAGTCCCCTCCCCACAAATTTCAGGCTTTGTGTCTTTAGTAGAAAGGATGACTTGATGGCGGTGAACTTGCAGATTCGTAAACACGCCGGTAAAAATGCATAGTGGCATTTCTTTCGTCTTTACGTTCGGAGTTCAAATTCCGCCATGGTTGCCCTTTGTCTTTCATCCTTTCGTGGTCGATAAAACAAGTATTAGTCAAGTCGATGTAATCCTTACTCATTCCCTGAGAAAACAAAAAGTAAACAGCTAGCCCTGTACCAAAATCTAAAACCATCATTTGCTGGCAGAATCGCTAGCACGACTGACAAAATGCTTAGAGCGGCAATTCGTCTGTCTTTATGTTCTGAGTTCAAATTCCGTCGAGGTCGACTTTACTTTTCATTCTTTTGGGATCGACAAAATAAGTACCAGTTGGTCATTGAGTCGATGTAATCGACTTACTCCTCTTTTGAAATTGCTGGCCTTCGGCCAAAATGTGAAACCATTATTTTTGTTGTGGTCAAGGCGGAGAGCGGACAGAATCGCTAGCACGCCTGGCAAAATGCTTTTCCGGCATTTTGTCTGTCTTTACGTTCTGAGTTCAAATTCTTCCGAAGTCGACTTTACTTTTCATCCTTTAGGGGGCGATAAAATAAGTACCTGTTGAATACTGGGGTAGAGGTAATCGACTTATCCTCTACCCTGAAATCGTTTGCCTTGTACCAAAATTTGAAACCTTTGTTTGATTTTTGTATAGCAGCAGAATCGTTAGCATGCCGGATGAAATACATAGCGGCATTTCGACTCTTCCGACACTTTGAGTTCTGAGTTCGAATTCCGCCGAGGCCAACTTTGCCTTTCATTCTTTCGGGATCGATAGAATAAGTACCACTGGGGTCGATGTAATCGACTAGCCTCTACCTGCTAATTTCTGCCAATAGGATTAAGGATTATCTGATTTTTTAATAAGGTGGCAAGCTAACAGAGTTGTCGGACAAAATGCTGAGCGTTATTTCTTCCGGTTCTTTACGTTCTGAGTTCAAACTGACTTTCCCTTTCCCTTTCCATTAAATTTGCTGACCAAAATTAGCAAGAATTATTTGATTATTGGCATCCTATTTTCAACAATTCTTTGCGAGTTTCTACTGCATTATCAAGTGTGCTTCTGCTTATATCGACCCAGTGCTTGATTGGTGCTTACTTATTTTATCGATCTCCGAAAGGATGAAAGGCAACATCAACCTCGGTGGCATTTGAACTCAGAACGTAAAGCCGAAAGAAACGCCGGATCTTTTTTAAAACGAGGGCCACATTTTTCATTAATGTTTTACGTAGTGTTTTTGGTACCGAAAGACTTACAAACTTCGTATACTTATCTATTTTGTGTTATAGAACAGAAAAATATTTTTGTATTCGAATTTATTTCATGTAAAAAATTGTCTTATTTCGATAATTTCAACCAATCACTGACGTCCATTCAGCCGATATACATTAAGTGCCGACTACATAAACAAACGATTCTTCGTTTTATTTGCTTTTTTCATTTTAAATTTGCTTTAACCCTAACCCTAACCCTAACTCTAACCCTAACCCTAACCCTAACCCTACGGTTAGGGTTAGGGTTAGAGTTAGGGTTAGGGTTAGGGTTAATTGTTTCAGAATCGTTTGTTTATGTAGTCGGCGCTTAATGTATATCGGCTGAATGGACGTCAGTGATTGGTTGAAATTACAGAAATACGACAACTTTAACATGGAATAATTTATGGATTTCTTTTTTTTTTAAGAAGACTAAGAGAAAAAGATGTTTTATATGACACATTCTACCAGTGTTCCAAGTTTCAAAGTGTTTCGTTAATGAAAAATGTGGCCCCCGTTTTAAAAAAGATCCGAAACGCCACGAAGTATTTTGTCCGGCATGCTAACGATTCTGCGAACTCGCTGCATTTTCAAGTTAAAATAATGATAATGAGACAGCCGTTTGAAATATGCTCGCAAAAAATAAATCATTTTGTTTGTTTCTATTAACTTTCGTAATTAACTTACATCACCATATTTTAGATGATCAAACAAGTTATGTTTTAATCGTACTAGACTTTAAAATACAGTAAGTCGCTAATTTTCTAATTTCAAAGAAGTTTTGTTTTTTTTTGTTTTTTTTTCTTTTCTTTTACGTGATTGAAATTCGTTTTTGCTAAACAAAGACAGTATGAAAAAACTTTTTTATTTTTTTCAAAACTTTGGTCTATTTCAGAAGCTTACTAAGCAACTTTTCCTTAACGAAAAATCGAACCTTCTTTATGGTTTACACTATGTAGATTGGTCAATTATGTGAATAACTTACTTTGATATGACAGTATATATATGACAGTATATATTTGACAGTTTATATATGACAGAACTTAGTAAAACAAAAGGGCAGCATAGCTTTACTCAACTGTAAAGAATACAAAGAAACAAAGAAATAGAAATAGAAAAAGAAAAGTAAAAAAGGAGGAATAGGTTTTAATCAGCAGAAGATACAGGGGAAGGAGGCAATGGGCCACATACTCCAAAACAAATGCAATATAAATTAACACGGAATTTTGAAGGAAAGTTTTAATTTTAGAATCCTTTATGGCACAGGAGCGATCTCATGTGAGATGATATCAAAAGGGAAGCAGATATTGATTGAAAAATATTCTTTTCTGCTCAAGGTACAAGATCCGAAATTTTGGGGGAGGGAGCCAGTCGATTAGATTGACCCCAGTACGCAACTAGTACTTAATTTACCAACTCCGAAAGGATGAAAGGCAAAGTCGACCTCGGCGGAATTTGAACTCAGAATGTAAAGACAGACGAAATACCGCTAAGCATTTCACCCGGCGTGCTAACGGTTCTGCCAGCTCACCGCCTCTGAATGAAAAAATATTGTAAGAAGATAAATTATTCCTAATGTCAACTTTTACTCCAAAGAACGACAATCAGCTTCACCGAACCTTTTTTCGTAGTCAAACTCATCCGTAAACAAAATAGTTATTTACAGAAGGTGAAGCCATAATCAAGCAAATTTACACTATAAAAGTGTGTCGAAACAATAGTAGTGGTTTTAAATAAATAAATAAAAAGATGGGGAGGGGAAAGCATCGGAGGGGCGGAAAAGATAAAATTTAATTTAATAAATATATTCTCAGACGAATTCATACTTCAACATCAAAATTATATCAAGAGTTATTTCCCCTGTTTATCGTTTACGCATATTTATCAAAAGAAAAAAAAAGCATTTTTATTCACCCGTCCGCCAAAATTTAATGAGTTCGAACCACTCGCCCGATGAGTATTTCTGCCAAATTTGGTGAAAATCCGTTCAGCCGTTTTCCAGTAGTTTTGCAAACACACAGACAAACAGGCTAAGACGATCAACTACAATACCCCTAATTTCGCTTACGGGCGCAGAGTAAGATTACGTTCAATACGTATTA
>NC_142941.1:46140136-46147636 GCF_046866305.1 Octopus bimaculoides | reverse complement strand
ATTTTGTTGTTCTTGGTGCTGTGCAACTGGTCCTGGTGAAAGTTCTTTTTTTTCCGTCTGAGAATAAGCAGATCATCCTCGGCTCAACAGGAAGCCTCAGCTTGTTCAGGAGTTTCCTTTCATCAAGGGGTTCTCCTTGGATATGGCTGTCAGAATTTGTCCTTTGCGCCTCTTGCGCAAATGGTAGCGAAGGTCATCATTCAGGACCAGCTCGCGACTCCAGCGACCATTTCCCACGCCAAACCCTTTTTTAATTTCAGATGGATTCCAGTCCTCCAAGTCAGCTAACTTTTTCTCAACTATAACATTAATCTTTATGCTCTCCAACACCGTTGTCACTAATAGATCAAGCTGTTCCTGTAAAAAGATGTAAATAAATCGCCAGTATGTGTATATATATATATTGTAGAAATTTATAGAAGAACAAAAGACGAAGACAGGTGCCTGAACAACTAGCAAGTGTATTAGTTCGACGCTCGGAAAAAATGAAAAAGTCCTTTATGTTTCGAGCCTACGCTCTTCAGCAGAAAGGAATAAAAGAAAATAAACAGAGAGAAAATGAAGTCCAACGTGGCATATGTGTATATAAATAATTATTTCTACTCTATGCACAAGGCCTTAAAAATTTTGCGGGGAAGGGAGCTAGTCAATCACATCGACACCGGTGCGTAACTGGTACTTATTTCATTGACCCCCGAAAGGATGAAAGGTAAAGTCGACCTCGGCGGAATTTGAACTCAGAACGTAGCGGCATCCTGTATGTATATGTATATATACATACAGAACGTAGCCGCCTCCCGTATGTATACACACACACACACACACACACACACACACACATATATATATATATATATTCATATATATATATATATATACAGACAGACATACGTACAAATGCATACACACACACACATACATATATATATATATATATATATATATATATATATATATATATATATATATACGTATGTATATGTTTGCGTATATACGTATGTATATATATATACATATATATATATATATATATATATATATATATATATATATATATATATATAATATATATATATATATATATATATATATATATTCGTACATAAATACATACGTATGAAATGGCACATCGAATCTTTATTAGCGCTTAATTGTCTTCAGGACATCAGACTCCACAAAGTTTCCACATAAAAACAGACGTTGGGTAGAGGAATCGGACATAAAGAAAATACAATAAAAAGTATAAAATACGTAATGTAATATTTAGAAATATAAATAAATCAATACATAAACCAATATATAAAAATCACATCAATTTCTTTATGAGTCTAAAATATGAATATGCGGCTGAGGGGGATTTATTTGCTTTTTTATAGTCTTCTCGAAAGTCTTTTCGATATTGACACGATATAACAAAATGAAGAAGAAGAAGAAGAAGAAGAAGAAGAAGAAGAAGAAGAAGAAGAAGAAGAAGAAGAAGAAGAAGAAGAAGAAGAAGGGGAGGAGGAGGGGGAAAGGCAAAGAAAACAGGAAGAGGAGGAGGAGAAGAAAAGACAAAGAAAACAGGAAGAGGGGGAGGGGAGGGAGGAAGAAGGGGGAGGGAGGAAGAAGGGGGAGGGGAGGAAGAGGAAGAAGGGGGGCGGGAGGAGTGGGAAGAGCAGGAGGAGCAGGAGGAGGAAGTGAAGGGGAGGAGGAGAAACAAATGAAGGATTAGAAAGAAAGAAACAAACAAGCAAACAAACAAACAAACAAATGAAGGCATAGAAAGAAAGAAAGAAAGAAAGAAAGAAAGAAAGAAAGAAAGAAAGGAAGAAGAGAGAAAAGGTGAAAATAACAATGCTAATAATATTAATCAAAACTAGAATAATAATGTTTTGAAGTTGTTGTTGCTGCTATTTTTTTTTTTTTTTGCTTTTTGTCTTGGTTTTTGTCTTTGTTTGCCACACGGGTAAAAGGAATAAGCGAAACGAAAATATACTTTGCAGACATGGACGGGAGAGAGAAAAGAATCACGCAAACCTCGTTCACAGATACAATAAAGGAACAGCGTTGGTGCTGTTAACATTATTTCCTTGATTGGTAATGAAGAACCTTGAAAAAAAAACATTACATTACATTACAATACAATACAATACAATACAATACAATGCAGTGCATAATAAAGACATTTACAATACAGCAACAACACCAATAACTATAACAACAGGTTAGATTGAAATATGTAACAATGCGACACGTAATGACTGAACACATAGATAGACATATCCATATATACACACACACACATATATATATATATATATATATATATATATATATATATATATATATATATATGAGCATATGCATCTATATATACATGTATGTACATACCGTCATCTACATGTACATATAGATACATAACTGGGTACATGACGCGGCAAAAGAACATGGGCAAAATGATAAACAAGGTATAACAAACAAGCAAGCCACATAGAAACACCTCCTTCATCAGCTGCCACCGTTAAAACACCGGCGTTTCGAAGAATTAAGGCAGTACGCATCGTTGAAATGGTTCTTCCCACGAACACAAATTAATTTTTTTTCGTGGAGGGTAGTGGCTGATGGAAAACAAGACAAGAAAACGAAATATACCGGAGTAAGCATATAAAATGTGCAACAAGGTGGAAAAAAGAGTACTCAAATACCAGAGGTAGAGTAATATGCTTTATTTAAAAGCAGCAGAAATATAACAAAAGACTGTTACTCGGAGTTTCACGTTCCCGTTCATCGGACAGTTTATGTGTGTGTGTGTGTTTGTGTGTCTGTTTTTCCGTCCAACATCGCTTAACAACCGATGCTGGTGTGTTTACGTCCCCGTAACTTAGTGGTTCGGCAAAAGAGACCGATAGAATAAGTACTAGGCTTCCAAAGAATAAGTCCTAGGGTCGATTTGCTCGACTGAAAGGCGGTGCTCCAGCATGGCCACAGTCAAAAGACTGAAACAAGTAAAAGAGTAAAAGAGTACAAACATCCATTTTCAACAAACAGTCGAAAAGAATCTTCTTGTACCAACACAAAACGTTTAGAATTTTAAGATACATTAAAACGAAATATATACTTTAACAGGTAAATTAACATGAAAGTTAACATATTGTTAAAATCATCTTTACTCTTTTACTCTTTTACTTGTTTCAGTCTTTTGACTGTGGCCATGCTGGAGCACCGCCTTTAGTCGAGCAAATCGACCCCAGGACTTATTCTTTAGAAGCCTAGTACTTATTCTATCGGTCTCTTTTGCCGAACCGCTAAGTTACGGGGACATAAACACACCAGCATCGGTTGTCAAGCGATGTTGGGGGGACAAACACAGACACACAAACACACATACATATATATATATATATATATATACATATATACGACGGGCTTCTTTCAGTTTCCGTCTACCAAATCCACTCACAAGGCTTTGGTCGGCCCGAGGCTATAGTAGAAGATACTTGCCCAAGATGCCACGCAGTGGGACTGAACCCGGGACCATGTGGTTGGTAAGCAAGCTACTTACCACACAGCCACTCCTAACTAACTTGACAAACCTTTTATAGAAATGCATATTCTTGCTTTGATCTCAACTCTCTACTTTTCAACTGTTTCTTGTAATGAAGAGAATTAGAAAAAGACTATCGGTACTTTAAGAACTTCCTTTATAATTTATAACTTCCAAATAAAATTCAGTTCCGTCCGTCCGTCCGTGTGTGTGTGTGTGTGTGTGTGTGTGTGTGTGTGTGTGTGTGTGTGCTAAATGATTTTAATCAAAGAGGATTTCTATCAATATTAAAAACAACTGTAGAGCAAAATTGTATTTTGCAGGTTTTAGCGTTTTAGGAAGGAGACACCACTTATGCTAATATAATAAATAAGCCGTGTCGTCATCAGCAGCACCACCGTCATCATTGTTACTATCAATATCATCAACATCACCATCATGACAGTTAATATTCCCATTATCATCGTCGTCGCCGTCGTCGTCGTTGTCATGGTTATTATCGTCATCATCATCATCATCGACTTCATCATTAGCAGCATAATAATCGTGATGTAAAAATACATGCACACCCTTGTAAATGCCGCCCAGATAATTATGATGAATAGGTCTCAGATTTTGTTCGTCAAGTCAGTCAAGCTCTAAGGTGAATAAATTAGTAAATGGGATGTGAACGGGTGGGGTGAAATGGGGGGGGGGGGGTTGTAAATACTAAATTTCTGGCTAACCAGGTGAAGGAGAATGCTGGGTTAAAAACATTTCACCGTCAAGATTCGAGGAAAATCTCCATGTTATCATTCGACGCGCTAGAAATAGCAGGAATTTCAACCATGTTTCGTGGTCTGCTACCACAACAGCTCCTTTATAGGATCCAGTTAGCTCAAGACATCATCAGGAGGAACCACGTCCGGTTTCGGCCCCTACTCCTCTACCGTTTTGACGTGGCGGGGCCCCTCCTTTCGGAGGTGTCTTCAGCTCTGGTGTTGGGTGCATGTCTTCTTTCACTGTTTGTAACTGTTCTAATTCAACTGTGGAATGTCCCTCGCTATGGTTATTTTCCAGGAGGTTCTGGCCACATGTCTTACGGTTCATCAACCCGCGTTGTTGAATTACTTTCTTCTGACATACCTTCCCTTGGTGGATTAGGATCCAGTTAGCTCAAGACATCATCAGGAGGAACCACGTCCGGTTTCGGCCCCTACTCCTCTACCGTTTTGACGTGGCGGGGCCCCACCTTTCGGAGATGTCTTCAGCTCTGGTGTTGGGTGCATGTCTTCTTTCACTGTTTGTGACTGTTCTAATTCAACTTGGCGGCGAGCTGGCAGGATCGTTAGCACGCCGGGCGAAGTGCTTAGCGTCGCCCGGCCACAAGCGATATTCCTCGTTGAGCTTCTCCAGCGTTTGCAACACGGGCAACGTTATGACCTCCACAGCTCTCTGCGGAGGCCATTCGGGTTCCTGTGTGCAGGTCAAAGTTGCTCCCTTATCGTGCTACTCCAGCACATTATCCACCTCTCTGCCTCTGTAGAAAAAAGACAAGTAATTCAATCTCAATTTACCTCTCTCTCTCTCTCTCTCTCTCTCTCTCTCACTTGCTTTTTCTCTCACTCGTTCTCTATCTATCTATCTATCTATCTATCTCTTTCTCTCTCTCTCTCTTTCTCTCTCTCTCTCTCTCTCTCTCTCTCTCTCGTTTGCTCTCTTAATTCTTTCTCTCTTATTCATTCTCTCTTTTTTCTCTCTGTCTCTGTCTCAATCTCTCTTATCTCTCTCTTTCTCTCTCTCACTCGCTTTCTCTCATGCACGCGCTCTGTCTCTTTTGTTCTTACTTTTTTTCTCTGTCTCTCTCTCTCTCTCTGTCTCTCTCTCTTTCTCTCTTTCTCTCTTTCTCTCTCTCTCCCTCTCTCTCTCTCTCTCTCTCTCTCTCTCACTCTCTCTCTCTTATTCACTCTCTTACTTCTTTCTCTCTCGCTCATTCTTCTCTGTCTTTTTTTTCTCTGTGTCTCTGTCTCAATTTCTCTTTGTCTCTCTCTCCCTTTCTCTCACCCTCTCTCGCTTTCTTTTTCTCTCTCTCTCTCTCTTTCTCTTTCTCTTTCTCTCTCTCTCTCTCTCTCTCTCCCCTTCACACGCTTTCCCCCTTGCTCTCGCTCTCTCTTCTACATCTCTCCTCTCCCCTTCCTCTCTTCCCCCTCCCTCTCTCTCTCTCTCACCCCCTTCATTCGCCCCTCTCATTCCGACTAACCACCAACACCCAAACCATTATTTTCTCTTCCTATTCCTTTCTTGTCTAAGTTTAATAATAATAGCATCATTCAACTTATTTGATTTTAATTTCCTGTTTCCCTAAAAGATATTTACTAAATACTCTCCCTATTTTTCTGATTATTTACGTCACAAATTGTGTGTAATGGCGGTGTGGGAGACGGGTGAGGAACTTTTCCTTTTGTCTTTTATCATTTACGCTCTGCCATGAATTTCAATTGAAGGAATCGACTCCAGAACATATTATTTGTTTTATGCCTGTTGGTACTTATTCTATCCGTCTCTTTTGTCGAACCATTATGTACGAGGACGTAAACACAAAACACCGGTTGTCAAGCGGTGGTGTGGGACAAATACACACACACACATACACACGCATATGTATATATATATATATATATATATATATATATATATATATATATATATGTATATATATATATATATATACATATATATCTATATATGTATGTATGTATATATATATATGTATATATATATATATATATATGTGTGTGTGTGTGTGTGTGTGTGTGTGTGTGTGTGTATGTATGTATGTATGTATATATATATATGTATATATATATATATATATATATATATATATATATATATATATATATATATATATATATATATATATATATATATATATATATATACATATATATATATATATATACAGGGGTTGGACAAAATAATGGTAACGCCTAGCATCATAGCAAAATAATTTTGAAATATCTATAAAACCGTCAAAAGCTTGTTTATTTTTTATGTTTTTTTTTATTTATTATTAGTGTTGCTTAATATGTTTTGATAAAATTGCTGTTTCTTTTCAGATATCATAAAAAAAAAGGTAATTAAAATTCATTAAAATGACGCCGAAATGTTTGGTGTATCAAGAAATACTGTCTCTAAAGTAATGACAGCCTTTGAGAAAGAGGGGAAAACCTCCTCCTCGAAACAAAACTCAGGAAGAAAACCAAAACTTTCAGATAGGGACCGTCGGACTCCTACGTGAATTGTTACAAACGATCACAAAAGTACAGCTCCCAAAATTACTGCAGAGCTTAATGACCCCCTCGAGAACCCAGTTTCCACAAAAACTGTTCGCTGAGAGATGCACAAAGCCGGGTTTCGCGGCGGGGGGGGGGGGTTGCAATCAGAAAACCACTACTTTCAGAAACAAACGTTGCAAAGCGTTTAGAGTGGAGTTAAAGACCTACAGAATTGGTCCCTAGAGCAGTGGAAGAATGTTCTTTTCTCGGAAGAGTCATCCTTTACCATATTTCCGACCATCGACCGAGTATACGTGTGGAGACAGCCAAAAGAAGCATTTGATCCAGACTGCTTTCTTGCATCTGTTAAACATGGAGGAAGATCTGTGATGAACTGGGAGCTATATCTTAGAAATCTGCCCCCCAATGGTTTCCCTTCATGGCAGAATTAATAGTCAAGACAATTTAAGCATTTTATCTGATCAAATTCATCCTATGGCTGCAGAACTGTGTCCAAAGGGAAACGCAATCTTTCAGGATGATAACGCACCAATTCACACAGTTAAAGTTGTTACGGAATAATACGAGGAACATTCTAATGAAATTGAACATCTTATCTGGCCTCCACAGTCCCCAGATCTCAATATTATTGAACATTTAAGGCGCATCTTAGAAAAACAAGTAAGGAGTCGATATCCTTCACCATCATCCCTACAA
>NC_142941.1:46107636-46135136 GCF_046866305.1 Octopus bimaculoides | reverse complement strand
CATGTGCACTCACACACACACGCACACACACACACACACACACGCACAAACACACACATACATACATGCATACATTCGCATTTCCATGCACATGCATTCACACATCTATCACACATCTACACAAACACACAAGCATTTACCTAAAACAAAAATGATACATACACACATCTGCACACACACACACACACATCTACACACACACACACACATCTACACACACACACACATCTACACACACACATCTACACACACACACACACACATCTACACACACACACACACATCTACACACACACACATCTACACACACACACACACATCTACACACACACACACACACATCTACACACACATCTACACACACACACACATCTACACACACACACACACATCTACACACACACACACATCTACACACACACACACACACATATACATATACGCATTTACATAAACACAGATATGCATATACATACACACACATATACATATGCACATTCCCATACATGCACATTCACAAATCTTCTCACACATTTGCGCATTACACACATGCAGACGCGCACACTTGTTCACAGTTATCCAACAATTGCGATAAGACGAATTATAACAAAGCGTTATGATTGGTCCGCCTGAAATCAGCTGAGCAGCAATTAAGATTGTCAGGGAGAGAAGAATGCAGATTTTACCCCGGTGAACCGTGAATGGATAAGTGGAAAATAATAGCATTTCATCTGAAGAAAATTACTATTATAACAGAGGAAAGAGTTCACAGTCTGTTGGGCGTTTAAATTAGGGATTTCTGTTCAGAGATAGAAATATATGCATTTAATTACAGATACAACTATTTTCGGAATCTAGCACTTGGTTGAATTTAAATATTGTGTCAAATATTGCAGCAGTGGAAATATAAGGCTTTGTATGTATGTATGTATGCATGTATGTATGTATGTATGTATGTATGTATGTATGTATGTACGTATGTATGTATGTACGTATGTATGTATGTATATGTGTATGTATATAAATATGTATATGCATATATACGTGCGTATAGATAGATAGATAGATAGATAGATAGATAGATAGATAGATAGATAGATAGATAGATAGATAGATAGACAGACAGTCCGACAGACAGACAGACAGACAGATAGGCAGGCAGACAGACAGACAGACAGACAGATAGATAGATAGATAGATAGATAGATAGATAGATAGATAGATAGATATTATATACTTATTTTGAAATGTCTTTACTGACGAAGATGTTGTGTAAGAGATAAATTCCTTCTTTTCTCTTGCATAATCATCTGAAACGTACTTAATGCATTCAAAATAATATCATGGTTTGCTTTAAGTATTATACAATATTTTATATGGTTTATGCCAGTGCAAGCCAACCTGGCCTTACTATTCTTACACGGATATTCTTACATTAAAAGTATTTCGTTTCTACAGGATCCCCAATCAGAAAATTGTTGTAATGCTCATCGCTTCGAAACATCACATGAAATACATGTGTGTGCAGTGGTGGACTGGCTAGATTGCCAGCTTGCCCAATGGTAAATGGGCCCCTGTGTCATTAGAATCCATGTTAGTATCTAAGGGCCCCATCTCTTCAGGTTTGAGAATTTTTTATTCACTCCTGGAAGAATGCATTATTTCAGCCTGGCAGTGTTTGTAGACAGTTGAAAAGAATACTTTTAACAAAAAAGAAAATTAAATGATAGCATTGTAGTTGACACCTTAGTCTCCTGGCAACCAATATTTTTAGACCCAGTCCGGTTTGGTACTTATTCTATCGGTCTCTTTTGCTGATTTGCTAAGTGACGTAGACATAAACACATCGATGCCGATTGTCAAGCGGTGGTGGCCGACAAACAGGCACAAAGACATGCGCACGCACACACGAACACACAAACATATGCATATATGTGTATATACATATATATATATACACACACAAGCACACACACACACACACACACACACACACACACACACACACACACACACACATATATATATATATATATATATATATATATATACATATATATATATATACATATATATATATACATATATATATATATATATAGATATATATATAGATATATATATATACATATATATATATACATATATATATATATACACGCACGCACAAAAAATATACACACACGCGCACACGGAAACACACATACAGACACACATAAACACACACACACCCGTACCTAACACTCACAATCCCACACACACACGCACATCCACACACATACACACACACGCACACACCCACATACACACACACTTCTCACCAACACTACACACTCACACAGACACGCATACAATCACACACACATGGGCATAAACAACACACGCATATACAATAGCAAACGCACGCACACACACGTACACAGCAACGCACATACACACAACATACACATACACACAAACACACACGCACGCACAGAAAACATACACATACACACACGCGCACATACAAAATACACACACACACGTACACGTACCCAACACCTACAACCCCACACAAACACACACACACTCAAATAACCACCTGTTGACCTTCTACCTACACTGTCTATAGCGTCCACTAACCAGTCCTGCTACTAATTTCTTCCACTACGTCATACACACACACACACACACAAACACACTAACAGATAAACCACCAAACCATGCACACACACACACACACACACACACACACATACATACGCACACACACGTTCTGTTATCACACACACACTCGCAGACTTCCGCACACGCACAGATATTCATCTCCCTTTTTCACTCTCCTGTCTTAGAAAGAACTTTTCCCCCACCACCTCCTCTTCCGGTCTTTTCATAATGTAACCTCGTGGGCATCGGTACAATTTTCCTCTTTCTCCGTTCTTCCATTCTCCGAACTTTCCATCTTTCCGACGAAGGGCTACGCCCGAAACGTCATACACTCTCTCTTTCCTTTCCTGAGCGTCCAATAATACTATCCATATCACGTCCTCACTTTGTTGTTTTTTTTAACTATATCTATATCTATATATATATATATATATATATATATATATATATATCCATAAAACATGCTCATAGGTACATACGTATTAGATGTGTTTAGAAGAGAGGATTAATGTAGTAGTTCGTATCATTATAATTGTATAACATAATTATAAAAATAATACACTAACTTATATATATTTACATATAAACATGTGATATGCTTATTTCTCCGTTATTTTTTTTCTTTATGGAATAGTTGAAATCCTGCGGGGAAGTGGAGAGGGGTTATTTTTGTTCAGTCACATAATATATATATATATATATATATATATATATATATATATATATATATATATATATATATATATATATCAGGTCATCCCATAAGTTCTGTCCGAATTTTGAATAAAGAAAACAAGTGATCAAATGTTATCTATGACTTCCTTCCATCTATTTACAAGCTTTTTAATCCCATCGATGTAAAACTCTTTTGGTTTCAAAGCGAAGAACTCTGAAATGTCAGTTTCGACCTCCTCCTGGCTTGTGAAAGTTATGTCCCACCAAATGATTCTGTAAACTACGAAACAAATGATAGTCTGAAGGAGCAAGGTCGGGAGAATAAGGTGGCGGAGGAATTTTTTTCCCAACCAAGCTCTTCGATCTTTTGCGATGTAATCTTTGCAGTGTGGGGTCGCGCATTTTCCTGATGAAACATCACTCCTTTTCGATTCACTAAAGTGGGTCTTTTTTTCTTCAAAGCTTGGTTCAAACGCTCTAATTGCTGACAGTAGACTTGAGCATTGATTGTTGCATTGGGTGGTAACAATTCAAAGTGAATTACTCCTTTACAATCCCACCAGATAGAGAGAAGAACCTTTTTCCCATGAAGTTCCCTTCTCGGTTGTGGTTGAACTTTTTCCTTTTACCAAGCCACTGTTTACGACGTTTAACATTTCGATATAAGATCCACTTTTCGTCACCAGTCACAAGTCTATCCAAAAAGGGTGAAATGAGTTCGCGAGAATGGAGAGAAGAGCAGATGTCAACTCGGGATTTGCGGTTGCTTTCGGACAATTCATGAGGCACACATTTTCCAAGTTTAGGAACCTTTCCAAGTTGTTGAAGATGACGATGAACAGTTGTATGGTTTGAACTAAGCTTTATTGCCAATTCTTCAAGATTTTCTTCAAGTAATGCCTCAAGGAGCTTATCATCAAACTCAACTGGACGTCTTGTTCGATCTTCATCTTCAAGGCTGAAATCTCCACTTCTGAATTTTGCAAACCATCTTCTGCAAGTTCTTTCATTCAAGCATTCTTTCCCATAAACTGAGTGTATGTTTCGAGTCACTTTGACTGCAGAGTTTCCTTTTTTGTACTCATAAAGCATTATGTGCCTCAAATGCTCTTTGGATATTTCCATGTTAGAAAGTGTTTTAATCAAAGAAATTTTAATTCTATTACTCTGTAAAATAATATTCAATTAGTTTAAATGAACACAAATGCATAGAAATAATTTTTAATTCCATTAGACATTCTAAAATACTATTAAATCTCATTCAATTTTAAAAAAGGTAAAATCGGACAGAACTTATGGGATGACCTGATATATATTTATAATGGCGAAACCCGGTCTACGGTTAATTCTTTATTTTGTATATTTTCGTTTGTCTTGCCCGCTTATGTTCTGGTGTTTGCTGAATTTTTTCTGGAGAACATTCTTTTCTTTGTGATTAGATCGTAGATGATCTTTTTCTAGCATATCGGATGTCCACTTAGTGATCATCCCTTCTTATACGCATATGCATATATATATATATATATATATATATATATATATATATATATATATATATATATATATATATATATATATAAAGTAGTTGTGTACTGCCAACTTAACGTGACAGTCCCAATAAGGGAATATACTACTGCTATTTAGCCCTAGGAAGCTGGACCGCTTCCTATTAGGCCTTGACACATTTCCTGTGTCCTTATCTTTGCGAGGGGGAGACAAACTCCTCCACCCAGCCTAGCCTGCATTCAGGAACATGTTTCTGAGTCTTTGCTCGTCTTCAGCCTGAAGTAGCACGACTAGCTGTTTGAAAAAGTTTGTTAACCTCTCGCTCCTCTGTGTATGTGCGTGTGTGTGTGTGTGTGTGTGTGTGTGTGTGTGTGTGTGTGTGTACGAGGGGCGCTGAAAAGTTCAACATATTACCATCTCAGATTCACACACTTATTGCAGTGGTCCTTCAGTTTTTCTAAGCCCTGTCAAAGAACCCGGAAGTTTGGGCATCAAGCCAGGCCTTTCGCAATACTCTTAAAGCCAGGAACTTTTCAGCAACTACGTTGAGTTTTAAATCTGCCAACAACGGAAGTCTACAACAACATTGAAACACGAGAGTCTGCTTGCTTAGATTTAGATAGTTTTATATAATTATACATAGCTATCCACAGTTAACTAATAATATGTGTAATCGAAGTAATATAAATAGAAACATCTCTTTTTTCTACTGTTCGCTATTGGGGTAGTTTTCTTGAGTTTTCATTCTTGTACAGAATGCAATGACAGCCTGGTCTTACTCAGGACTTATTCAAAATGCTCATCTGAAGAAACACACTATACACCTTTGATAGGTAATAGTAATTACGTAAGATAATAATTATACCATCTCACCGATGTGCTATAGATGTGACAATTAATGGAAACAATTGTATTAATATGAAATAAATAATGTCGTTCAATCCATTTTCACTTCCTTGTACCTTTACATAAACTCTATGGATAATATAGATTTCCAAATTTATATCCAGTGACAAAAGTATGATGACATTTGGTAGCTAATGACTGTCGACGAACTTTGAGTAGCATACTTCAAGGTTTTTCGCAAATATCATTAAATCTTGTGCGTGCGCGTGTGTGTGCGTGTGTGTGTGAATGAATGTGAGTGTGTGTGTGTGTGTGTATGTGTGTGTGAATGAATGTGTGTGTGTGTGTGTGTGAATGAATGTGTGTGTGTGTGTGTGTGCGTTTGTGTGTGCGTGCGTGTGTGTGTGTGAATGAATGTGTGTGTGTGCGTGCGTTTGTGTGTGCGTGCGTGCGTGCGTGTGTGTGTGCGTGAGTGTGTGTGTGTGTGTGTGTGTGTGTGTGCGTGCGTGTGTGTGCGTGCGTGCGTGTGTGTGTGTGTGTGTACATATTAGGTTTGCCACAAAGTATGTTGAAGCTTTTTTTCAGCGAAAATAAGACACGGGTTTTAAACACAAAACAATTTATTCAATCAAATATGTAATTACAGTTTCGTTCCAGTACCTTCTATCATGTGGGGACAGATTCATCATTCCCTGCTTAAAGAATTTCCTGTCTTTACTGGCAAAAAACGTTTGTAAATAAATTTTTACATCGTTTTCAGATTTGAAGTTCAGTCCGTTTACTAACTTTTAACGTGGCTGAAACAGGAGGGACTCAAAAGGTGCAAGCTCATGCGAATATGGAACGTGGGGCAAGCATGTCCTCGTGCACTGCAGGTCTAATAGTCCATTGCAGCACCTGAAGTTCTTCGGCAATAGTCATTATTGTTTGTCCGAGATCATCACTGGTTATATTTGGAAGCCATTGGTTAAAATGTAGTGCCTTTATCGTGTCCGAACTTTTACAAAGATTTTCTCTCATTAATACAGTTGAAACATTTCCATCACAGGCTTCCGAACATTCAGAACAAAACGCCTAGCGATATTTAATCAAATTCAAGACGCCGAGCTGGCAAAAAATGTTTAACAGCATTTCGGACGTCTTTACGTTCTGCGTTCAAATTCTGCCAAGATCGACTTTGCTTTTCATCGTTTCAGCGTCAATAAAACAAGGACCAAGTTGAGTCCTGAGCTCGATGTAATCAATTTACACCCTTCCCCGAAAGTGCTGGCCTTGTGCCAAAATTTGGTACCAATATTTAGATTCTGCCGAGCTTGGCTTTGCTTTCATCTGTTCCGGGACAATAAAATAAGTACCGTTTGAGCACTAGGGTCAATGCAAAAGACTTCCCGTCGCTGAAAATCACTGGTCACCCGCAAAAGTTAGAAAGGAGATGAATATTTAGAAAGCTAGAAATTTCTAAGTCGCCCATATAGCAACAATGACAACAGGGCTTTTTTTTTTTTTCGCATATTATCTGCCTTAAGGGGATATGAATGAAAATAGAAACCTCTTCATTTTTTTGAGGAGCGTAACCCTAACCCTAACCCTAACCCTAACCCTAACCCTAAACCTCTAGCAAACCGCAAGTACACCTCGCGTGCACACACGCACAAACACACTCGCGCGCACACGCACGCACACGCACGCACACGCACGCACACACACACACACGTCGAGCTTCGATATAGTTTTCGTCTACCAAATTTACTCTCGTGGCATTCTTCAGCCGGACACTAGGATCTATTTTAAAACGGGGGCCACATTTTTCATTAATGTTTTACGTAGTGTTTTTGGTACGGAAAGACTTTGAAACTTCGTATACTTATCTATTTTGTGTTATAGAACAGAAAAATATTTTTGTATTCGAATTTATTTCATGTAAAAAATTGTCTTATTTCGATAATTTCAACCAATCACTGACAAGTATTCAGCTGTTTATATTTACTCCTTTGGCTGATTAAGCGATGTAAAGCGTATTTAATCTCCATACCTTCGTTTTATTTGCTTTTTTCATTTTAAATTTGCTTTAACCCTAACCCTAACGTTAGGGTTAGGGTTAGGGTTAATTGTTTCAGAATCGTTTGTTTATGTAGTCGGCACTTAATGTATATCGACTGAATGGACGTCAGTGATTGGTTGAAATTACAGAAATACGACAACTTTCACATGGAATAACTTATGGATTTCTTTTTTTTTTAAGAAGACTAAGAGAAAAAGATGTTTTATATGACACATTCTACCAGTGTTCCAAGTTTCAAAGTGTTTCGTTAATGAAAAATGTGGCCCCCGTTTTAAAAAAGATCCGGACACTATAATAGAAAACATTTATACACAATGCTGCACACTGGGATGTATTCAAAAACAAAGTGGTTGCAAAGCATACTTCTTAACAACACACCCATGAATGTTAATGAGACCATGTAGCCGTCCTCTCATTCTCCCTACAGTATTGTCTTCAAAACTAAAGCGTTCATTGTGACGTCAGGCAAAAATATTTCCAATACTATCACGGGGAGATAAATCTCATTAAATTGTACGCAATTATCTCCCGTGCATTACACAATACTATTTCGGTGCTACTCTTTGAAGACAGCCCCATACTGGGCCCTTTAAAACTGTTACAAAAATTTATCCTCAAACCAGACATATGGTCGGAATGCTTGCTTGCTTGCAATTGTATGGGCTCCACTAAAGCACCAAAGATGGTGTTGTTAAATAGGATTAAGTCTTCTACCTATAAAAGCCATTGCACGATTTGAAATCGGAGCACAAAAAGACGGAATAGACATTGTATGTCATCTCGTCAAACTCTCTGGAGATTCTACCAATCCTCCATTTTTATTTCTCGAGCCCTGGAAAAATGATAAGCGAAGTTGACCTCAGTGAAAATTGAACACACAACGTAATGAACCAAAATATATTACTCAAAGTATATCGTCCAAAACCCTAATGAGGATAAATTTACATGCCCATAGAAAAGGTGCCGTACAATGAAAAAGTATATGAACAGCTGGCACTTCAATTAGTAGTTCAATATTTTATTTAACTCCGCATTTCAAAAACCTTTACAATGATTAAAATCTGTAGAACAAAGAGAGAGAGAAAAAAAAAACAAAGAAAGACACGAAGACAAGCAAGTTTTAAAAAAAAATAAGACGTTTGAGGTTTAATTTCATTAAGCAAAGCATCTCGGAAATTTCATGAGTACATGTAAGTTTAATGTTAGAGCATAAAACAAGCACATCAGCAGTATGAATAAAATGAAACAGTTTGCTACCGAAATTGAAGGCACTTTATTATAGTCTCTATTAAAAAATGCCAAATTATCCCTTTTAGCTGAAGTAAAATATTTAAATACAAGCTTTAATATCATGTTACAACTTCAAATCTTACGCTTTCAATAACTTTGATTATGGAATAATACGAAAATCTTTAATAAAAGAAAACATTTTTGGTATGACTACAAAATTGTGTCCCATCGTCTGCAATTTCTGTCCTCGTAACTTTCTTTAAAATGCTTACTGTTTTTTATTGAAGTTCTTCAGAGATTCGATTTTAAGTGTATAGAATATGATTAGTGTGATAAAACTTGAAAAAAAATATTGATTTTTGCGGTGAGAAGCGTTTAAAAATCCTTCCATTATCCGCTGTCCAATTTTTTTATTTATATTTCTATCTATCAACATTTTGAATGAAAGAGACATGTACTCAATACATGGAGTGTTAGCATTCTACTCCGCATTTTCAAAAATATTGTTTCGAAGAATTTTCTTGAGCAAATTAAAGAGAAAAGCGACAACAGGAACTTATGAGTACCTCTTTATTTCTGGCAATGACATGGAATTACTCGAAATTTATGTTATTGTTTTTTGTTTTGTTTTTTCGTAGGGGGTCCACTTTAATCTCTATATTCATAATCTAGGGCCTCAAAGACGTATCTCTAGAAATTTTCATTAAAACGTATGTATTTAACAATGTCAGTGAATGTCAGTGAATGTTCCTTCAAACAATTTCATTTTCATGACACTATACACACTGGGATGTATTCAAAAACAAAGTGGTTGCAAAGCATACTTCTTAACAACACAGCCATGAATGTTAATGAGACCATGTAGCCTTCCTCTCATTCTTCCTACAGAATTGCCTTCAAAACTGAAGCAGTGAATGTGAGGTCAGGCAAAAATAATTCCAATACTATCACGGGGAGATAAATCTCATTAAATTGCACGCAATTATCTCCCGTACAATACACAAAACTTTTGGAGACAACCTCATACTGGGTCCTGCAAAACAGTTTGTAGAACGTATCCTCAAACCAGATATATGGTCTCAATGCTTGCTTGCTTGCTTGCTTGATTGATTGATTGCTTGCTTGCTTGATTGCTTGCTTGCTTGATTGCTTGCTTGCTTGCAATTGTGTGGGCTCCACTAAAGCACCCAGGGTAGTGTTGTTAAATAGGATCGAGTCTTCAACCTATAAAAGCCATTGCACGATTTAAAATCGGAATACAAAAAGATGGAATAAACATTGTATGTCATCTCGTCAAACTCTCTGGGGATTCTACCAATCCACCATTTTTATTTCTCGAGCCCTAGAAAAATGATAAGCAAAGTTGACAACAGGATTCACACAAACTAGGAACCTATGCGTGCCTCTATTTCTAGCAATGACATGGAATTATTGAAACTTGCTTTTTTCTGTGCGGGGATTCCAACTTTTATCAAGATAATCATAATCTAGTGCTTCAAAGACATATCTCTAGAAAAATTTTATGTATTTTACAAAGTCAGTGAAGAACGGAATGTTCCTTCAAACAATTTCGTTTTCAAATATTCTGCTTCCAATATTATCGTAATATACACCATCTAAAATGTATCACTCCATTTCATTAAAAACAAGCTTTTAAGAACGTTATCGACAAACAGGCCTAACGAGAAGAGAGTAAAAAACGACTGTAGTTATTGTAAAGTCTTATAAACATCTGTACTTTTCTGATTCAGAATTGACTGAAGGTATATAATTGCAATGTTATTATAAATCCGAATATGCTCAAACTGGGGAAAAAGTTAATCACTGCGTTTTGTCACCGAGAATATATCTCGCTTGTTGAAGACATATAAATCATGAAATTCCTACAAGTCCTTATTGTTCATTCTCATCACCGATCTTGGTACAGTATTCTCTAAGAAAATTATCTACAGAGATCTTTTCTTTCAAGGATTTTATCTTCACAATTTTGTCCTGGTCATAAATGAACACATTATGTTTCTTCTTCCACTCAGAGTCTTTCAGTTTATATCCTTCTTCGCCGTTTTTAATTACTATATCAATTCTTTTCTCCAATTTGTAGCACGTTTCAAACAAATTAGTAACCTCTTCACTGTCACAGAATGCTTCTACAAAAATTATTATGATTCGTTTGATCTTGGACATTAGTTCAACGCCCCTGATTTTGTCTTGTTTCTTATTTATATTTTCTTGAGCGATTTTTGCACAATCACTTAATGTACGTCGTCTTAAACTGACCATGTTAACAGAACACAACTTAGTTTCTATCACTCTATTGGAATTCGTCGCGAGAAGATACGTATAACTCTCGGTGAAAGTTATTTTGCTACTGTAATCTTTTTTTAACGTATCTGCAACACTCGTACAAACTTTCAAGTCTTTCAGTTCCTCATCCTTTTTACTTTTAATGATATACATCTCTATGTTTCCCATCATTGAGGATGGCAAAAAATAGCAATTTTCCTTTCCGGTGATTGAAGCAAGGTTGACAATTACTTTTATTTCTTTACTTTCACCGAATATATTATACATATGTATGAGTAAACGGCTCATTTCATCTTCCTCATAACCCTTAGTAAATATTTCGGAAAGATCTTTACAGGCAATAACTACATACAATCTATCGGCTATGGGTTTGCGGCATTTATATTTCTCTTTTACTTTATCTATGACATCTTCAACATTAGATTCGTAAATAAACTGCGTTGGTATACTGCGAGGTAACAACGAGCAATGATTCTGTCTTCCTTCGGGATTCAGGTATTGTTTACTTTTGATCATGAAAACAAATTCGTTTTTTTTCTCACTTATACATTTTGCTAGCTTTTTGTTGCCTGTTTCATTTAAAATGTCCAAAAAAGTTTGCAATTGATCGCCGTAATAACTCACCATCTCTATTAACTTCCTGCTTTCATTCACATAATTTTTTTCGTGTTCATTCAAAATTTCCTTCTTGCGTGCCAAATCAATAACTCGGTTGATGTCTTTTAAACATTCAGATAATTTCCAATTTTTGAGTACGTGCATGACTTTTACTCACACAAAACACCAGTAAACAAAGTTGTCTCGAATTCTACAATACAGGAAATGACTTACAACTAGTAACTCTAGACTAGGGTTGTGTCCCTTTACAGATGCGCTTGTTTTAGGTACTACTAAAGCAGCGCGGACCCGAACGCGCAGTCGTGCAGTCGCGCGTCCGCGCTAGCTAGTCTTGAGTGGTCGATCCTAACCCTAACCCTATCCCTAACCCAAACCCTAACCCTAACCCTGTCCCTAACCCTAACCCTAGCCCTAGCCCGTGTGTGCAAATGAATACGTGTTTAGGGTTAGGGTTAGGATCGACCACTCACGACTAGCTAGCGCGGACGCGCGACTGCGCGTTCGGGTCCGCGCTGCTTTAGTAGTACCCTTGTTTTATTTTATTTTATTTATCGAAAACAAATTTGCTTCTCTTTTTATATTGTTGTTGTTAGCACTCCGTCGCTTACGACGTCGAGGGTTCCAGTTGATCTGATCAACGGAACAGCCTGCTCGTGAAATTAACGTGTAAGTGGCTGAGCACTCCACAGACACGTGTACCCTTAACGTAGTTCTCGAGGATATTCAGCGTGACACAATGTGACAAGGCTGACTCTTTGAATTACAGGCACAACAGAAACAGGAAGTAAGAGTGAGAGAAAGTTGTGGTGGAAGAGTACAGCAGGGTTCGCCACCATCCCCCGCCGGAGCCTCGTGGGGCTTTAGGTGTTTTCGCTCAATAAACACTCACAACGCCCGATCTGGGAATCGAAACCGCGATCCTATGACCGCGAGTCCGCTGCCCTGACCACTGGGCCATTGAGCATCCACTGTGATTTATTTATAAACAGCTAAAAAAGAAAACATTTCAGATTAGTACGGATAATACTAGTAAGATGTTGAGTTATTTCCCTTGTATATTTTTATTTACTTTTTACCTCCCTAAACTTGAAGATAACAACTTGTTTTTATCCCTCTCTTCGGTTTTATGAATTCAGTGTGTACATGTGCATTTTATGTTCATAACTCTGGATCCGACGCAGAACTTGCGTCCGTGAGGAGCGTGTCGCCCTCCGATGGTTGTGAATAAGCACAATGCCAAACAAGTGATATGATGGTCCACGTGTTTACGTCTAATACCATTGTCACCGTTCTTTGCAGCGATAGGCAAATTTGACCTCAGTGAAAACTGAACTTACAACGCAATAATCCCAAATATATTTCTCAAGGTAATTTATCAAAGACCTTAATGAAGATAAATTTACTTGCCCATAGACGTGGCATACAAAAAAAGGACATGAACAGCTGGCATATCAAAGAGCAGTTTAATACTTTATTGAATTTAGTATTTGAAAATCTTTTTCAATCATTAAAATCTGTAGAACTAAGAGAAAACAGAAAAGAAACAAAGAAAAGAAACAAAAACAACTTTAAAAAGCAAGACTTTGAAGTCTGATTAATTTTTGCTCTTAGTTTCTTTTCATTAAGCAAAGCATCTCGGAAATTTCAGCAGTATATGGAGGCTTAATGCTTATGCATAAAACAAGCACATCAACAGTGTGAATAAAATGAAATGGTTTTCCACCAAAATTAAAGGCACTTTATAATAATCTCCACTGAAAAATACCAAATAATTCCCTTTAACTGAAGTAAACTATATAACTGTATGCTTTAATATCATGTCACTCTTTCAAATGTTATGCTCTCCAAAACTTTAACTATGGAATGAAATAAAAATCTTTAATATAACAAAACGTTTTTGGTGTAACTACAAAATTTTACCCCATCGTCAGTATTTTCTTTCCTCATAACTTTCTTTAAAATGCTTACTTTTTTTTACTAAAGTTTTTCAGAGATACATTTTTAAGCGTATAGAGTATGATTTTCATGATAAAACTTGAAAAACATGTTCAATTTTCCTTCAACCCTTTGAATGAAAGAAATATGTATTCAATAAATGAAGTGTTAGCATTCTACTCAAACTTGTTCGAAAATATTTCTTTCAAAGAATTCTCTTGAGCAAATTAAAGTGGAAAATGACCACAGGTTTCACACAATACAGGAACTTATGAGTGCCTCTTTATTTTTGGCAATGATATGGAACCACTTGAAACTTGTATTTTTGTTTTTCCTAACTTTAATCAAGATAATCATAATCTAGGACCTCAAAAACATATCTCTAGAAAATTTCATTCAAAAACATAATTTTAACAATGTCAGTGAAGAGTGGAATGTTCCTTCAAACAATTTCATATTCAATTCTCCTGTCTCCAATATTATCATAATAAACACCATCTCTAAAATGTATAACTACATTTCATTAAAAACATAAATTTTTAAGATCATTATGGAAAAACAGGCCTTGGAAGCAGGGAGTTATTCCACAGTGATAAGAACATCTGTACTTTTATGATTCAAGCTGGAATGAAGATATATGATTGGAATGTTATTATCAGTCCAAATATGCTTCAGACACACTTGAAGTGGGGAGCAAGCTAATCACTGTATTTTGCTTATTCGAGATATATAAATCATGAAATTCCTACAAGTCCTTATTTTTCTTCCACATATTCGATCTTAGAACAGTATTCTCTTAGAAAGCCATCTACAGAGATCTGTTTTTCCGTTGAGGATTCCAAAATTGTTACCCACTTCTCTTCGTCCATCACATAGAAGCTCACATATTTTGTCTTATCCCAGTCAGACTTTTTTACTGAAATATTTTTTGGAATTGTAAGTTTATCAGTTTTTCGTATCACTATATCAATTTCTTTCTTCAAATCAGAGAGGTTTGTAAACAATTTTTTGATATAATCAAGGGCCACTTCAACCTTCCAGTAGTTTTCTACGAAGAATATTATGAATTTTTTCATTTCAGGCTTCAAATAAGGCTTTATTTCCTGAACAAAATTTTCTACTTTTTGTAGTTTGTTCATTTTTTTAGATTCTATTTTAATACGTTTTATTTTATTATTCAATGCTTTTTGTATTTTTCTATCGCTGTTCTGCATCATGATAATATAGATATAATTGTAGTAGAGATTCATTTTCTCATCGGGAATCTTTTTTAACAAATCCATCACATTCTCACAATACTTGAAGTCTTTCAGGTCCTCATTCCTTTTTTTTTCAATGATATACATTTCTGTACTTTCTGCTATTGAACATGTAAATAAATAGTCTTTCTCAGTCTTTACTCTGTCTTTCTCTTCGTCATTGGCATCAACGATGGCAATTATTTTTATTTCTTCATTTTTATCGAAGATGTCATAAATATCTTCAATGAACTTGCGAATTAAAATTTTGTCGTCATCAGTATAAAAGATAGAATCTCCGTTCGTTTCTTTACAGACGATGACTACATACAATCTATCGGCTATGGGTTTGCGGCATTTATATTTCTCTTTTACTTTATCTATGACATCTTCAACATTAGATTCGTAAATAAACTGCGTTGGTATACTGCGAGGTAACAACGAGCAATGATTCTGTCTTCCTTCGGGATTCAGGTATTGTTTACTTTTGATCATGAAAACAAATTCGTTTTTTTTCTCACTTATACATTTTGCTAGCTTTTCGTTGCCTGTTTCATTTAAAATGTCCAAAAAAGTTTGCAATTGATAGCCGTAATAACTCACCATCTCCATTAACTTCCTGCTTTCATCAAGCGAGCCGTGTTCAGAAGACTTCACATAATTTTTTTCGTGTTCATTCAAAATTTCCTTCTTGCGTGCCAAATCAATAACTCGGTCGATGTCTTTTAAACATTCAGATAATTTCCAATTTTTGAGTACGTGCATGACTTTTACTCACACAAAACACCAGTAAACAAAGTTGTCTCGAATTCTACAATATAGGAAATGACTTACAACTAGTAACTCTAGACTAGGGTTGTGTCCCTTTACAGATGCGCTTGTTTTATTTTATTTTATTTATCGAGAACAGATTTGCTTCTCTTTTTATATTGTTGTTGTTGGCACTCCTGTCGCTTACGACGTCGAGGGTTCCAGTTGATCCGATCAAAGGAACAGCCTGCTCGTGAAATTATCATGCAAGTGGCTGAGCACTCCACAGACACGTGTGCCCTTAACGTAGTTCTCGGGGATATTCAGCGTGACAGTGTGACAAGGCTGACCCTTTGAATTACAGGTACAACAGAAACAGGAAGAAAGAGCGAGAGAAAGTTGTGGTGAAAGAGTACAGCAGGGTTCGCCACCATCCCCTGCCTGAGCCTCGTGGGGCTTTAGGTGTTTTCGCTCGATAAACACTCACAACGCCCGGCCTGGGAATCGAAACCGTGATCCTATGACCGCGAGTCCGCTGCCCTGACCACTGGGCCATTGAGCCTCCACTCTCTTTTTATAGCACGTAAAGAAAAGGGTACTGTAGAAGTGTATGAAACACGTGTACCACAGTAGTACTGTGTGTAGCTTAAATACTGAGATTGAAAACCAGGAGCAAATTATGCCTACCTAATCTACGAATAAATAAAATTATTTTGTCTTTTATGCATAGTAATCAGAGTAACCTAATTTCATTGAATTAGGTGCATAAAAGGAAAATGTTGCTATTGAATAGTTTTCAATACCAAAGTTTGGTAGAAGTCTTTCCAGTATTTTCCAGGTGTTTATAACTGCATATCTTTTCTGACTGACATTAAATTAATCTTTAATTAACACTCCTCATACATATATTTTTTCTATAGTAGAAGACACTTGCCCAAGGTGCCACGCTGTGGGAATGAACCCGGAACCATGTGGTTGTTAAGCATATATATATAGATAGATAGATATGAATATATCAGAGATACCAGGCGTTATTTAGGATTAAAATTGTGTAGTTTTTTATTGTTTTACTTGTTTCGGTTATAAATCAACGCCAGGATTTATTCTTTGCAAGCGTAGTACATATTCTATTAGCAAGTTTAGCCAAACGGCTAAGTTACAGGGACATAAAAACAGCAACATTTGTCATCAAGCAATGGTGGGGTTACAAAAACACTCTCACACACACATATATGTATACAAGTATATATATGTGTGTGTGTATGTCTGTTTGTACCGCCACCATTGCTTCACAACTGATGTTGCTGTGTTTACGTCCCCGTAACTTTGCTGTTTGGCAAAACACTGCGAGAGAATAAGTACTAGGCTTGCAAAGAATAAATCCTGGGGTCAATTCCTTTGACAAAAGGTAGTGTTCCAGCATGGTCGCAGTCACATTATATATATGCATACATATATAATATATACATACACACATACACACACACACACATATATATATATATACATATATACATACATACATATATACACACATATAAATATATATGTACATATATATATATACATATACATAAATATATATAAATATTTATCTATATATGTATACATATATATATATATATACATCATCATCATCATCATCGTTTAACATCTGCTTTCCATGCTGGCATGGTTTGGACGGTTTGACTGAGGACTGGCGAGTCAGATGGCTGCACAAGGCTCCAATCTGATCTGGCAAAGTTTCTACAGCTGGATGCTCTTCCTAACACCAACCAGTCCAAGAGTGTAGTGGATGCTTTTACGTGCCACCAGCATGAGGGCCAGTCAGGCAGTACTGGCAACGGCCATGCTCAAAATGGTGGGGTTTTTTTGTGCCACCTGCACAGGAACCAGTCTAGTGGCACTGGTAACAGCCTCGCTTGAATATTGTTTTTCACATGCCAGTTAGGCAACAGTGGTAATGATCATGCTTGAATGGTGCTTTTTACGTGCCGCCAGCATGGGAGCCAGTCAGCGGCCCTGGCAACAATCACGCTCGGATGGTGCTCTTAGCGTTCCACTAGCACAGATGCCAGCCATGCGGTGCTGTCATCAGCCATGTCAGCGAATTTAATTTTGATTTCACTTGCCTCAACAAGTCTTCGCAAACAGAGTTTAGTGTCCAATGAAAGAAAGGTACGCATAAGTGGGCTGGTTACACCACTGGCATAGGCCACAGGTTATGGTCTCACTTGGCTTGCCAGGTTTTCTCAAGCACAGCATATTTCCAAAGGTCTCAGTCACTAGTCATTGCCTCGATGAGGCAATGTTCAAAGGTCATGCTTCACTACCTCATCCCAGGTCTTCCTGGGTCTACCTCTTCCACAGGTTCCCTCAACCGCTAGGGTGGGACACTTTTTCACACAACTATCCTCATCCATTCTAACCACATGACCATACCAGCGCAGTCGTCTCTCTTGCACACCACATCTGATGCTTCTTAGGTCCAACTTTTCTCTCAAGGCACTTACACTCTGTCATGTATGCACATTGACACTACACATCCAGCGGAGCATCCTGGCTTCATTCCTTGCAAGCTTACGCATGTCCTCAGCAGTCACGGCCCATATTTCACTGCCATGTAGCATGGCTGTTCGTACACATGCGTCATACTAGTCTACTGTTTACTCTGAGCAAGAGGCCCTTTGTCACCGGCAGAGGTAGGAGCTCTCAGAACTTTGCCCAGGCTATTCTTATTCTAGCAGCTACACTTTCAGAGCTACTGACTTGGTCACCTAGGTCAGGGGTTTTCAAACTGTGGTCCGCGGACCACAGGGGGTCCGCAAGGACAAGACAGGGGGTCCGTGGACAGCAAATACTTTTTATGGGCAATTTGATTTATATATGTTTTTAATCGAAATCTTTTAATTGACAATAAACCTATTTGTTAAATACTGTTAAATAAATAAATGTAAAAATATATGTTATTTTAAGTAAATATTTATGTATAAATTTCATAAGCGTTTATAAGGGGGTCCCTAAGCCTGAAATATAAAGGGGTCCGCAAGTCAAAAAGTTTGAAAACCCCTGACCTAGGTAACGGAAGATGTCAACTACTTGTAGTTTTTCTCCCTGGAATGTGGCAGAAGTTGTTCTCTGCACATTTTCAGCATTTATTGCTACTGAGCATCTGCCACATGCAAAAACTATCTTTATCTGGTGGTCAATGCGGAAACTGGAGATAGACGAGTGGCTGGTAAGAGCTGTACAAGCCCTGTACAGGGATGCTGTCAGGTCAGTAAGGTTGGCTGATTGTGAGAATCTGATTTTGAATTTAAAATGTTGAATTTACTGTATTAAAGTGTATATTTACAGTGTACAGGTATTTTACACAGTCAGATAGGATAGTGTACTTGATTAAAAGTACAGTATTGTATTTGTTCCTCTGTCTTTCGTGATGTAACTGTTAATATTAGCCACTCCTAACATAACCTAACTTCAGTGTCAGTACCTACAGAGAATCAGCTTCATCGGACCAATATTGCCCCCTTTTAGTTCGTAGTACCGAAGTATGAGTGATATATCATCATCATCATCATCATCGTTTAACGTCCGCTTTCCATGCTAGCATGGGTTGGACGATTTGACTGAGGACTGGTGAAACCGGATGGCAACACCAGGCTCCAGTCTAATTTGGTAGTTTCTACAGCTGGATGCCCTTCCTAACGCCAACCACTCAGAGAGTGTAGTGGGTGCTTTTACGTGTCACCCGCACGAAAACGGCCACGCTCGAAATGGTGTCTTTTATGTGCCACCCACACAAGCCAGTCCAGGGGCACTGGTAACGATCTCGCTCGAAAATCCTATGGGAGCCAGTCAGGCGGTACTGGCAACGGCCACGCTCAAAATGGTGCATCTCATGTGCCACCCGCACAAGAGCCAGTCCAGGGGCACTGGCAACGATCTTACTTGGCTTGCCGGGTCTTCTCACGCACAGCACATTTCCAAAGGTCTCGGTCAGTAGTCATCGCCTCGGTGAGGCCCAATGTACAAAGGTCTTGCCTCACCACCTCAGCCCAGGTCTTCCTGATATATATATATATATATATATATATATATATATATACACACATATATATATATATACATATATGTATATATATATATATATATATATACACACATATATATATATATACATATATATATATATATATATACATATATATATATATATATATACATATATATATATATATATATATATATATACACACACACAAACACACACACATATATATTTATATATATATACATACGTATACATATACATAAACACACACACACACACATATACATATACACATATATATAGTAATATTTTTGTTTATTATATAGGCAACACTGTGAACATATATTTTAATAATCTGCATACATTGGTTTATGGTGGAGTATATGTTTATCTAAATTGTTGAACTTACATGAATTCTCCTTTTAAATATATTGGTTCATCTCATAAATAATGTGATTTTTTTCAATTGCATAAACTAAAAGTCAGAGGGGACAGGATGAACTACCTGCATCAACTTGCTATAAAAGCAGGTAGTAATTTCACCTTCTCGTTATTCTTAGTTTGAAAAGTGCAGTTCGATTTTAAGTTACTTTTTTGAAGTTATAATGGAAGCGACAAAGGAGCATATTCAGCATATTTTGCTTTATGAGGTCAAAATAAGGCAACAATTCAACAGAAAGTGCGAGGAATATTAATGCAGTATACGGGGATTGGACAATAAGCGTAAGCCAGTGTCAACAGTGGTTCCAGAAATTCCGAACCGGAAACTACAGCCTAGAAGACAAGCCTCATCCTGGAAGATCTGTAGAGCTCAATAAGGACATTCTGCAAACTCTGATGGAACAAAATCCCATCATAACTGTTGAGGAACTAGCAGAGAAGCTTGGATTTGGTCATTCACCCATTCAGCAACACCTGCGTACCATCGGAAAAGTCAGGAAATAAGGGCAATGGGTTCCTCACAAACTTTCTGAGTCTAATCACGTGTAGAGAGTGAATGCGTGTTCTTCTTTGCTGTCACATTTCCCCAATGAACCTTTTTCAGGCTGAATATTGACTGGTGATGAGAAATGGGCTCTCTATAAAAATCTCAAGTGCTGAAGACAGTGGTTAAGGAAAGGAGAAACACTGGCACCCCAGGCTAAAGAAGGTCTTCATCCACATAGGTTGTTCTTATCTGTTTCGTGGGATATGAAAGCATTAGTCCACTTTGAACTTTTAAACATAAACCAAATGATTACAAGAGAGATGTATTGCAAGCAATTCGAGCAGCTTAAGTCAGCGCTAGAAGAAAACAACCATTTTCGGTTTCAAGATGAAAGGTGTTCTTCCATCAGGATAATGCTCGGCCACATACAACAAGGATGACATTCCAAGGGCTGGAACAGTGTGAATGGGAAATGGTGTCCCAACCACTGGACATTGCCCCATCTGATTATTATTTATTCCGCAGTCTTCAAAATCATTTGGACAGAAAACATATGAATTCTGTAGACAAGGTTAGAACAGTACTGGTGGAGTATTTTTTGTCACGGACAAGTGAATTTTGGAAGAGAGCCAAACAAGTCTACCAGATATATGGCAGAGCATTGTATAAAATGAAAAAGAGTATATTTTAGATTAAAAAAGAACTTTGTCTATCTTGATTTGGAAAAATAAAAGAAGTATAAAAAAAAACGCATTATTTATTTATTATATATATTAAGTTAATTATAATATACCCATGTATATATAGGTATATTAAGGGAACAAGAGTGAAAACAACCTATCTCCAGCATGCTTGAAGTGCCAACACCTTCAAAAATTGACAAAAAACTCCAGATAAATATACACATGACTGAAAGCAACTTAGTGAAAAAATATCAAAAAGACCTCATGTTAATTGTGAATTGGTTTCAATTTCTGAATTAAAGCTACAAAACAAGCTTTCTTCCTTTGTCAACGCAATGCAAGGGGAAATACAAATATAAGTATTTGCACATATAGATGCAAGCGAGATCGTTGCCAGTGCCCCTGGACTGGCTCTTGTGCGGGTGGCACATAAAATACACCATTTTGAGCTTGGCCATTGCCAGTACCGCCTGACTGGCCTTCGTGCCGATGGCACGTAAAAGCACCCACTACACTCTCGGAGTGGTTGGCGTGAGGAAGGGCAGCCAGCTGTAGAAACTCTGCCAAATCAGATTGGAGCCTGGTTTGGCCATCTGGTTTCACCAGTCCTCAGTCAAATCGTCCAACCCATGCTAGCATGGAAAGCGGACGTTAAACGACGATGATGATGATGATGATGATAAGTGAATTTTGAATCCCCTCACGACAGCCACATTTATATTATAAGAATATTTTATATGTATGTATGTATATATGTATGTATGTATGTATTATTGGGCTGACCCAAGATTAAACAACAACGGCAAAATTCCAGTACAAGAAAGTCTCTGTTCTTTATTTAAGAGATGAGGAATTATGTACATTATTCACATTTGACGGATATTTATCTTCATCTTGTTTGTTGTTAGCACATTTCAGCTGATATACCCTCCAGCCTTCATCAGGTATCCAAGGGAAATTTTGAACCTGGGTTCTCATTCCTAAGGCATTTTTTTTTAATGTTATTATTTATTATTAAGATCACTGCCTGAAATCGAACTCGGAATCTTGGGGTTAGTAGCCCGCACTCTTAACCACTACGCCATATGCCCATGGGCATATGTAAGAAAGTCTCTTCCTGATGTTTCAGTTTGCTAGAAATAGCAACTTAATTTCTCTCATATCACATGCAAACATCTTTCTGAAAGAATGAGGGCACATTAAATAATATAATCCTTAAGATTGTGTCTGAAAGAGATAAAAAATTTTTTAAATGTAATAGTATGGTCTGTGATGAAATGTCTTTGGTCATAAGTTTGCTTACACAGGGTTGACCTGGGACTAAGCAATAACAACAATAACAATACCAGACAGTAAAAGGTTTGTTTTTTTGGGGGGTTTTTTTTTTTTTCATTTGTTTTTATTAATAATAAAGAAATAAACCATTAAGATTGGTCGATGCAATAATAAATGCACCTCAAACATTAAGTTGTCCTTGTAACATATGCAGACTCAGCTGCACAAAAACATGTGCAACCTTGGATAGAGTTCAGGTTTGCCCCGCCCTCCCATGTCCAAGACTCATGTTTCTCTTTACTTCTTTTAGATAACCTCTTCTCAAACAATTGTGGGGAGGGGGCAATTGTCAAAGTTCATGGAAAGGGGTCAGGGTCAACAAGAAAAGACATACAAGGATACTTCCTAGTTTTATTTAGCTTTTTTTTTTTTTCTTCCAATAGAGAGGTTGTCAGTGTGTGGTGGTTATGATGATGGAATGGGGGTGGGGAACAGAAAGTACTTTGAGGAGATTTTATTTTCATATATTAACAAATTGTGTGTTTTTTTTATGTTTCTTTCTTTTTCCATTTTCTTTTATTTTTTTTGTTTTCATTGGCAATGGTAGATAGAGTTAGGTGCAGTGGGGGTGGGGGGGGGGAAGGAATTCACCAAAATGTTCATCAGAAAATAATTCTTTCTACAATAGGAACAAGGCCGGAAATTTAATGGGGAATGAGCAAGTCAATTGCATCAAACCCTCCCTCCCCCCGTTCTTATTTTATCAACACCAAAAGGAAAACTTAACCATGGCAGAATGTTAAGCTGGATAAAATTTCACTAAGCATTTTACCCAGTGTGCTTAATTACTCTGCTAACTTGCCTCCTTACTAATAATAATAATTATAATATTAATAATCCTTTCTACTACAGGCACAAGGCCTGAAATTTGGGGAAGGGGGATAGTCAATTACATTGACCCCCACCACTCAACTGGTACTTATTTCATTGACCCCCCCCCCCCCCCCCCACCAAAGGATGAAAGGCAAAATTGATCTCAGTGGGATTTGAGCTCAGAATGTGAAGCCAGAAAATATACTGCTAAGCATTTCACCTTGCGTGTTAATGATTCTGTCTTAATAACAATAATAATAATAATCCTTTCTACTAGAGGCACAAGGCTTGAAATGGGGGGTGGATAGTCGATTACATTGACCCCACCAGTGCTTGATTGATACTTGATTTATTGACCCAGACAGGACGAAAGGTATAGTCAACCTCAGCAGAATTTGAACTGAGAACATAGCAACGGGCAACATACCACTAAGCATTTTACCCAGTGTGCTAACAATTCTACCAGCTCACTACCAATAATAATGATAATGATGATGATGATGATGATGGATGATTTCAAATTTTGGCACAAAGCCATCAAGTTTGAGAGAAAGGATAAGCTGATTATATGAACTAGCACTTCTTTTATCAATTCTGAAAGGATGAAAGGCAAAGTCTACCTTAGCAGAATTTGAACCGAGAACATGAAGGTGGATGAAATACCACCTGGCATGCTAACAATTCTCCCAGCTCACTGCCTTAATAATAATAATAATAACAATAATGATTTCAAATCTTGCCACAAAGGTAGCAATTTTGTTGGAGGGGATAAGTTGATTACATCAACCCCAGTGTTCAACTGGTACTTATTTTATCAACTCCGAAAGGACAAAAGGTAAAGTTGACCTCAGCAAAATTTGAACTCAGAATGTAGGGACAAGCGAAATACCACTAAGCATTTCGTCCAGCATGCTAACAATTCAGCCAACTCACTGCCTTCATAATAATTATAATAATAATAATAATAATAACGATGACAACTCCATGGTACCTTGAGCAAAGTTCTTTCTACTATAGCTTTGGGCTGACCAAAACCTTGTGAGTGGATTTGGTAGACAGAAACTGAAAGAAGCTCACTATGTATGTGTATATAATTATGTGTGTGTGTGTGTGTGTGCTTACCCCACCATCACTGCTTGACCACTGGAGTTGACGTGTTTACATCCCCATAACTCAGCAGTTCAGCAAAAGAGACTGATAGAGTAAGTACTAGACCTAAATAAAAAAGCCTTGGGATTGATTTGTTTGACTAAGACCCTTCAAGATGGTGCTCCAGCATGGTCACAGTCAAATAACTGAAACCAGTAAAACAAGAAAAAGAATAAAAAAAGCAAGGTTGACCTATGTCTTATGAAATTCAGTAGACTGAAACTAAGAAACTTGTTACATTTTTGGTATCATCATCATCACATACTCTTTTCATGCTTGCATAGATCAGATGGAATTTCGTGAGGCAGATTTTCTAGAGACTTCTATGTATGTATATGCATGAATGAATTAGAGTGTATGCACTTGTGTCTTGCATTTGTCTTGACATGTGAAGGTTGATTGTAAACAAAAACCAATGATACAGTGATATCATTTGTTTGCAGCCCTTTTCAAAAGCATGTTCAGTTGGTCCATGGACTAGAGAAAACAATAGCATATGGTTGGCAAAAGGAAAAACAACCAAGCATAGAAAAATCCACTTCAACAAGCGTTAGCCTAACCTATGCAAGCATGGAAAAAAATGGATGTTAAACAGAAAAGGATACACACGTGTGTGTGTAAACAGGAAAAAAATAACACTGTGTAACAAAATTTTAGCATTTCTTTTGTCTTTGGTCAGTAAGTGTTATTTCCAATTTGCTTCTATCTAGAAATCAAAAGTAATGACTACTATTCTCTTAGAACTGTGCTTTTGTGACCTGGACATCAATGTTTAGAAACTGACCTATTTTCCATTACATTTCAGACACATTCAGTGCTGAAGCAGAAACAGCGTTGTAGCAAATACACTGCTCAATACCACAGATTTGTTTATCAGTTGCTTGACCTTAACCACTTGAGCATGTCCCTAAGTGATTGACAAAATGTGCATATCTCTGATCATGAGCAGGCACAGTTGGGAGGCATTTGAACTCAGAACATAGTGATGGGCAAAATACCACTAAGCATTTCGTCCAGCGTGCTAATGATTCTGCCAGCTTGCTGCCCTAATAATAATAATAATAATAATAATAATAATAATGATACTAATAATAATAATAATAATAATAATAATAATAATAATAATAATAATGATAATAATAATAATGATACTAATAATAATAGTTTCAAATTTTGGTACAAGGTCAGTAAATTTCGGAGTGGAAGGGTAGTCAATTGCATTGATCCCAGTACTTGATAGGTACTTTATTTTATCAACCCTGAAAGAATGAAAGGTTAAGTTGACCTCAGCAGGACTTGAACTCAGAACGTAAAGAACAAGAAGAAATGCTGCTTAGCATTTCATCTGATGCGCTAACATTCTACTACTTATCACCTTCATAATAATAATCCTTTCTACAATCAGCACAAAGCCTGGAATTTGTGACGAGGGGGATAGTCAATCACATCAACCCCAGTACTTGACTGGTACTTAATTTATTGATGCCAAAGGGATGAGAAGCAAGATCAACCTCGGTGGAATTTGAACTCAAAACATGAAGATGGACGAAAAGCAGCTAAACGTCTTGCCTGGCAGTTCGGCCCCTTAATAATGATGATGATGATGATGACAATGATGATGATGATGATGATGATGATGATCTCAAAGATTGGAACAAGACCAGAAATTTTGAGGGCAGAATGAAGTCAACTAAACGAACTCCATTGCTCAACTGGTACTTTATTTTATGAACCCCGAAAGGAGAAGCATAAATGGAAGGGTTTCCCATCCAGATATCAAACACTCGGTTCAAGTCGTCAGGTGTCCACCTCCAACTTTCACTGTGATCACAACTCTCAAAATATTCAACTGAAATTTATGGTAGACAGAGTATCCGAGAGAGAGAGAGAGAGAGAGAGAGAGAGAGAAAGAGAGAGAAAGCAGGGGGAGGGAAGAAAGAGAGAGCAGGCGAGTGGAAGTGAGAGCACAAGTGGGAGAGATGGAGAGAGAGAGAGAGAGAGAGAGAGAGAGAGAGAGAGAGAGAGAGAGAATGCTGATGGGTGGGGGAGAGAGAGTAGGAGGGGAAAAAGGAGAGAGTAGGTGGCGAGAGGGAGAAAAAGGAAGAGAGGGAGCAGGTGAGTGGAAGTGAGAAGTTGGGAGAGAGAGAGAGAGAGAGAGAGAGAGAGAAAGAAGAAGAACATAGTTCATAAGCAAACTAGAAATTGGGATTAAGGATTAAAACAAAAAAAAAAATAAAACCCAAATGAATGATATGTGGGGGAAAAAGAGATCCCCAACAGGAACACAACCACAAGTTTTAAAATGGAGGATAAAGGGGTTATTAAACCGTTTGTGATATTCAAGGATTTGATTGAATTTTCCTCAACTGAGATGAGGCAAAAATACTTGGTAAACTCCGATTATCACCAAAAGTTTGTTTATCTTTTCTGCTACAATCATCCCCACTTTGAGGATATTAACAAAGAAGAGGAGGGTTTAAAAACAAAAGCAACAAAAAAAAAAAAAAGACAAGTAGTAAACAGGCCTGGACATCATAAAGTTATTTATATAATAATATATACAGACATAGGCTCAAAGCACCAACAAATAACAAATCAATAAACAAAAAAATAAATACTTTAAAAAATATATAAATAACATTTATTTTTAAAAAGAAATGGAAAAAAAAAAAACTGGAAAGAAGAAGAAGAAACATAAAATTAAAAAAAAAAAGTTACTTATTTTTGT
>NC_142941.1:46100136-46105136 GCF_046866305.1 Octopus bimaculoides | reverse complement strand
TGTTAAAGTGAAAATTACAAAGCAGTTTGTTTGGCATTCTATCGATTCTACCTCACCCTTTTTACCATGTACACAACCACAAATTTTAGAGGCAGGAGTACAGTCGATTATAGTGAATACAATTCTTTGCAGGTACTTAATTTTATCAATCCCAGAATGATGAAAGCCAAATTCCTTCAAGATTTTAACTTGGAACGTGGAAAAAAAAACAAAAAAAAAAAACTGTACTGCATCCACTGTTCATTGTTAATTTAGAGGGGGCAGGAATGAACCCCAGCATCGACCCAACTATAAAGTTGCTATTTTATTCCAACTGACCATGGATGTATGAAAAACAAAGAAAACAATGATAAAAAGAAAGCAATTTCAGAAGAAACAATAAAAGAATAACAACAATTCTTTCTAATTTTGGCACAAAGCCAGCAATTTTGAGGGGAGCATACTAGTCAGTTCTATAGATCTTTGATTGGTACTTTATTTTATTGACCCTGAAAAGATGAAGAGCAAAGTTGACCTCAGCAGGATTTGAACTACAAACCTAAAGAGATGAATCAAACTACTGCAAGACATTTTGCAGACACTAACACAATTCTGCCAATCTTCCATCTTACAATGGTTTTTTTTTGGGGGGGGGGGGGGGTAGGCATAAGGCAAGCAATTTTGAAGGGTGCAGTTTAGTCAATGCCATCAACCCTTATGCTAGGCTGGCATTTTATTTTATTGACCTAAAAAAGGATGAAAAGCAAAATTGACCTTGGCAAGATTGGATCTCAGAACACAAAGACTTGAAACAAATGTTACAAGGAAGATATTTGTTTTTCTAACACTTTAATGATTCTGCCAACTCACTATCTCCATAACATTTTTTTCTTAATTTAGGCCCTAGTCCAGCAGTTTTCAAGAGAGAGAGAGGGTTAGTCAATTATAGCAATGCTAGTACTTAACCCTGGAGGGATGAGAGACAAAGTTGACCTTGGCATGGTTTGAACTCAAGATGTAGAGCAAAATAACGGAATGATGCAAAGCATTTTCTTCAATACTCTAATAATTCTGCCAATCCACCACAATAATAATCATAATAATGGTTCAAATTTTGGCACAAGGCCAATAATTTTGGTGGGAGGGTAAGCCAATTATATCGACCCCACTGTTCAACTGGTACTTATTTTATTGGCCCCAAAAGGGTGAAAGGTAAAGTCAACCTTTGTGGAATCTGAACTCAGAACATAATGACAAATGAAATGCTACAAAGCATTCTGTCCAGCATGCTAGTGATTCTGCCAGTTTGCCACTTTAATAATAATAATAATGATAATAATCCTTCCTACTGAAGGCACAAGATCTGAAATTTTGGAGGAAGGGGTATAGTCACTTACATAGATCCCAGGGCCTCATTGGTACTTATTTTATCAACTCCAAAAGGATGAAAGGCAAAGTCAACCTCAGCAGAATTTGAACTCAAAAAATAGACAGGCAAAATGCTGCTAAGCCGATTGTGCTAATGGTTTTTGCAAGCTCACTGCCTTACTAATCATAATTCATAATACAGGCTCAAGGCCAGAAATTATCTAAAATCAACCCCTATTGCTATATTTCATCATCCCCGAAAAAAATGCACAATTATCCAGGACTTGAACTCAGAATGCAAAAGAGTTGGAACAAATACCAAGAAAACATACATCTAACCCCATGCATTTAACAATTCTGCAAGTTCACCACACTCATAGTTTGATTAAAACACAAGGTCAGCAATTCTGAGGGAACTAGGGTGTCAATACTATCAACCCCGATATCTAAATAGCATGTTCTTTTATCAACCAACTCTCCACTGGGACAAAAGACAGAGCCAACTTTAGTGAGAGTTGAACTTAGAACTTGAAAACCTGGAACAAATGCCAATGGGCATAATAATTCTAATTTTGGCACAAGACCTTCAATCTGGGGAAGAGCGAAGTTGATTGCATCAACCCCCATTAAGTGACTGGTACTTTATTTAATCAACCCCAAAAGGATGAAAAGCTGAGTCAACTTTGTAAGAATTTGAACTCAGAACATAAAGAGCCAGAAGGGTTTCTAGTTTAGGCAAAAGTTTAAAAAGGAGGGCATTAGTTGATTTCATCAAGCGTAGTATTCATTTGGTACTTTCTTCTATCAACTGCAGAGGGATGGAAAGTTTACCTTGGCATGCATTTGGTTATCTGACATCCATTCTTCCATGTCAACATGAGTAAGACAGGAATGAATTTTAGGCAACATTTTACAAACTGTATACCCTCTCTATTACCAACTCTTGCATTTCAAGTAAAAAGTGGTTGCTATTTTTTTTTTTTAATCCATAAGTCTTCAAAAGCACAGAGCAACTGGTTTTAATGTCGGTGAGGAATGTAAACATCTTCCATAATTTCACTCAAGCAAAGCCACAAGGTATCAACAGTCATACATATTTACATGCATGTACATACATACATACATACATACATATATATATATATATATATATATATATATATATATATATATATATATATATATATATACACAATGGGCTTTCTACATTTTCTGACAACCAAATTCATTCACAGGTCATTAGTAAACCCCAGGTTAGAATAGAAGACACTTACCCAAGGTGCAGCAGTGAGACAGAACTCAAAAACCATGTGTTCATGAAGCAAACTTCATAATCAGACAGCTATGCCAGCAACTCGATATCTATGTGCAGATACTGTTGTGTGGTTAAGCTCTGTTTTGCAGTCAAATGGTTTTAAGTTTGCTTTGACTGTGTAATACCTAAGGGCAATTTGTCTTCTGTAGCCTTATGTCAAACAATACCTAATGAGTGAACTCTGGTAAATGGAAACTGCAGAACCCTGTCACACATGCATGCTTGCACATGTGTGCGGGCATGTACTTTTATTCCACTTGAAAACTGTTATTCTTGTTTAACTCCCATAGTTTAGTGATTTGACAAAAATGATCAATAAGATAGGTAACATACTTGTACATGAATACTGGAGTAAATAAGACTAAACTCCAATGACTAAAACCACTAAAACTGTATATGCAGGTGTAGTAATGTGCACACACACACATATATATATATATATACACGCACACACATACATACATTCACACACAGCTATGTATCTAAATGTGTATGTGAATGGTTAACCCCTTAGCATTTAAACAGGCCTTATCCGGTCCTAATATTCTACCTATTCTATGTTGAAACAGGCCAGATCTAGCCTCCCAGACTCACCCTACAGGGTCTCAGAGTTATAAGATAATGCATGATTAATTCAAAACAATGTGAATAAATAAGCATTACATTTGATAGATTAGTTTGAATGCTAAAGGGTTAAGAGGAAGAGTGTGTGTGCTATGCCACCATGTCACTTCCATCAGGCTGAAGCAGGACTCAAGCCAGGCGTAAGGTGACATACCAGTAGAATGGCACACAAGACAGAACTATAAAAATGAGAGTGGGGTGAGTTGGAAAGGTTGGAAGAAAGTAGGTGAGCCAAGAACAATATGAGGTATCCACAACAGAAGTTAGATGTCAGGTGTGTGTAGAATGGGGAAAAGTGTAAAGTCGAAAAGCTTTACCAATGTTCTGGGATGGACAGATCAAAAGGTGTGAGGTTTCCCAGATTGCAAAGCAGTGTCTGTATAAATCTAGACATCAATGGTGAAAAAAAGTATAGAGAATGCTAGCAATGCACCCATCTCACTGACACCAAGAAATGGTACTCTAAGAATTTTGTTGACTGAGAAAGCATGGGAGGAAGTGGGACAACCACAAATATGCCCAACAGAGGGAAAAGCTATTGATGTTGACAGTTATACAGCTAAAAAGCAGGAATAAAGTAAGAAAAGCAACAGGACCAATAAAGATAGTTGCTGAGATGTTGAAAAATATCCAGTCAAGTGGGACATATGCTACCCATTTAGGTGGTTCGTCAGACAGTACAGGACGAGGTCAATCCTTAGTTATAAGGATAGACTGCACAAGGCCAAAGATGACACTCCAGATAAAAAAGAAAAGCAATTGAGCCACACTCTTACAAACTTATTTACCCACTCACACTGTCCAATCCTCTGTATTGCTTCTCTTGTATTCACATTTCTGTAACTTGAGTGCCCCCAACATCTTTCTCTTTCAATTATGGTAACCATGTATTTCTTCTACAACAAATCACCTGTACCTGTCCCTCTAGCATACTTTAACCTCTCATTTGGCACAAAGCCAGTCCCTCAGCGCCACACCTCCTCCGCTAAGGGTTTTGTCTCGCAAATTATTTAGTGACAACACTGGTCCAGTTCCATGTAGAAAGTACCCAGTATACTCTATAAGGTGATTGGCATTAAGTAGGGCATCCAGCTTCAAAACCCTGCCAA
This sequence comes from Octopus bimaculoides, assembly GCF_046866305.1. Lineage (NCBI taxonomy): Eukaryota > Metazoa > Mollusca > Cephalopoda > Octopoda > Octopodidae > Octopus > Octopus bimaculoides. Next base: position 46,100,741 of record NC_142941.1, on the reverse strand, counting down.
AGCAGACATTGGAGCTTTGTGCAGTCTTCTGGCTCACCAGCTAATCAATACCAGCAATCCAAAACAAGCATAAGATATATATATGTTGTTGTTGGCACTCCTTCGCTTACGACGTTGAGGGTTCCAGTTGATCCGATCAACGGAACAGCCTGCTCGTGAAATTAACGTGCAAGTGGCTGAGCACTCCACAGACACATGTACCCTTAACGTAGTCCTCGGGGATATTCAGCGTGACACAGTGTGACAAGGCTGACCCTTTGAATTACAGGCACAACAACAGAAACAGGAAGTAAGAGTGAGAGAAAGTTGTGGTGAGAGAGCAGAGCAGGGTTTGCCACCCTCCCCTGCCAGAGCCTCGTGGAGCTTTTAGGTGTTTTCGCTCAATAAACACTCACAACGCCCGGTCTGGGAATCGAAACCGCGATCCTATGACCACGAGTCCGCTACCCTAACCACTGGGCCATTGCGCCTCCACATATATATATATGTATGTATATATAAATATTTTCACACACACAATTTGTGTACATCATTTTAACATCCACTTTTCAATGTATGCATGGGTCTGGAATTTGTCAAGGCAAATTTCCTATAGCCAAATGTCC